>NC_083292.1:29431496-29679493 GCF_963506605.1 Zootoca vivipara | reverse complement strand
AAGACAACGTCCTTGTCTTCGACAGTTTGAACAAAAGCGACAGCGGGACCTACATCTGCTATGCCTCAAGCATTATGGGTATCTCCACGGCAATATACAACCTGAATGTTCACGGTGAGCATTGTTTCACGGCGCCCTCTGCTGGTCGGAGGACTACATTCTTTGTGTCTCCCAGGACGGCTGGCCAGGGTGAGAACAGGATGCTGAGCTAAATGGTCTCAGGAGGCTCTTACTATATTTTTGTAATAATACTCTGTTCCTCTCTGATTTGCCTAGAATGGGAAACAGCGTTAAATCATAGAATTGTAGGGTTGGGACCATGAGGGTCATCTAGTCCAACCCCCTGTAATGCAGGAACCTTTCGCCCAATGTGGGGCTCGTATCCAGGACCCTGAGATTAAGCACCTCATGCTCTACCAAGTGAGCCTAGCTTATATATCTGAGTTTCTAACACTGCCTATGTGTCAGGGGGACCTTTTTTTTTACTGAACTTTTAAAACTATAAGAAAATGAAACATTTACAGAAGGCAAAATTAGAGAGAGGGAGAGGGGGGGTACTGGGGGTGGGGAGAAGTATTATGCAGCATTAATACAAGCATGGAGCACGAATATTCTTGAGATCTAACAACTACTTCTACATATTTTGAAAAGAAAATGCCACAGTAATTGCCAACTTCCTGGAAAAGACCCTGATGTTGGGAAAGATTGAGGACACAAGGAGAAGGGGACAACAGAGGCCAAGATGGTTGGACAGTTTTCTTGAAGCTACGAACATGACTCTGACCAAACTGTGGGAGGCAGTGGAAGACAGGAGTGCCTGGCGTGCTCTGGTCCATGGGGTCACTAAGAATTGGACACGACTAAATGACTAAACAACAACAACAATAATTGCCCAACATGTTGAATTTGAAGGGAATCAAACAAAAATGTTAATCTTAATTCCCTTGCTGTCCTATCTTGTACACACCATATGAATAGAGCATACCATGATAAGATAAATATAAAGCATGAGTGTGTTGCATCGTGTGTGTGTGTGTGTGTGTGTACACACATACACATATGATTTGACATTATATAATCTCGAAATAAGCTTCATTAAAAATTTACCAGAAACAATGCAATGGCCATTAAAAATTAATCTGGACCAATGCAAAAGAACCTAATAAAATAATTAAACTGCAACAGTTGAATCTGTTTGTAAGTTTCCTTAAAAGGCAGGAAAGGTGGGATACATAAAAAGTCTGTTGAAATGCACTATTGATGGGGGGCGAGATATGAGACAAGCCTTTTTCTTTTTTGGAGCAAAGGGATTTGTGCATCTGGCATGTTTGTTTAGTGCCTTGACCAATTTTGCTGCATGCAACAATAACCGCTTGAGAGTGTGGCATCAGTAAGAAGGCCAAAAGCGGTTGTGTTCCCGAGGATGCATCAATCAAATGCTCTCTGAAATGTGTGTGTGGGGGTGTGTGTGTGTGATTTTTCTCCCTAAACGATTCCTGCACTATCAGACTATGAACTGGTTGCAGACTTCTCAGCAGCCCCAGCCCTGGTGTAGCATGGTGGCTAAATGGCTGCGCTAAGAATCAGGAAGTCCCTGGTTCAAATCCTGCCGTGGCAGCTTAAGGCAAGGTGCATCCATTCGGACTCAGTCTCCCCATCTGCGTTATGGGCGGGGATCATAATGCTGACCCACCTTATAGGATTGTTGTCAGGAAGATGGCATGATTTCCGTGTGCGGAGTGCTTTGAACACATGGAAAGCACCATACTGTGCTGGCCCCCACATGCTGGGGCCAAATGTACTTTCTTTGCCTTGCCGGCACCTGCCTGCTCACCCCACAGCTAGTCCTCCACCTTTAAAGGTCCACCGATTATGTCGCCATAGCAACCACTTAACCCCTTCACTCAGGCTGCTGTGTTGAGTGAGCATCTTCATTCCCAAATAATCCCCCCATGGGTTCTGGATGGACACTTGATTGGCAGGAGTGCCGGGGGAGGGGGGAGAGAAGCCACCAGGGAGCCACCTGCTGAGGCATCTCGGGGGAGGATTTAGCTGTCTTATATTTGGGTCCATGGCCTGGCCTATCTTGCATCCATCCATATCTCGCATGGCTGATTTTCCAGATTCAGGAATAAGAATGGCTTTGCTGACACTTTATTGCTCTCTCCTCCAGGATGCTTGGTTGCTGCAGAAATAGTCATAGTTATTTACTTATTTATCATTGTCACTACTACTACTACTTTATCTGGGCAATTTATATACTACTGGCTACTGCAGAAATATCACAAGTCATTGTTTTGTTTTTTATCACAGTTATTTTAGGGAATTTATATACTGCTTGCTATAGAAATATCACAAACTATTGTTGCTTATGTATTGTATATATTTATTTTTTAAAAATTTGTATACCACCCTTGGTCACAAGATCTCAGGGCACTTCACAGAATAAAATACAAGATAAAGAATTAAAGCAAAAACAACAAAAACAATACTCCTCTGCTCCCATAGACACGTTTAAAAGGCTGTGGGGTATTAATAATAAATTAATAATAAATTATTATTATTATTAACTATTTTACTTTTAGAAGACAACTGAAGTCGGCCCTGTTTAGGGAAGTTTTTAATGTTTGATGCTGTACTGTTTTTAATACTCGGTTGGAAGCCGCCCAGAGTGGCTGGGGAAACCCAGCCAGATGGGCGGGGTATAAATAAATTATTATTATTATTATTATTATTATTATTATTATTATTATTAGCCAAAGGCCTGGTTGAAGAGGAATATTTTCACCTGGCGCCTAAAAATATATAATGGAGCTGCCTGGTGGGCCTCCCAGGCGAGAGAATTCCACAAATGGGGAGCCACTATAGGAAAGGCCCATTCTCATGTTGCCACCCTCCAGACCTCACCTTCTTTAAGTACAAGCCCACCACAAACAAGGCATTTTGGCAGAGCCTGCTGTTTTCATGTACTTGGGAGAAAACAGAGACCTATTCCTATGTGGGGCCTATTATTCAACTACAGCCTTCAGTTGCCCTTCAACATGGTAATGATAAGTAAGAGGGGAAAAAACCATTAGTAATGATAAGTAAGAGAAAAAAACATTTGAGCGGAACGTCCGATCAAAACCATGCAAAAGCTTCAAGGTTATATGTAACCTTCAAGGTTATACGTAACTTCATGGCTGAGTGGAGATTCGAACCCTTCTCTCCCAAGTCCTAGTCTTATGCGCTAAACCACCACACTGACACTAATTGCATTGCATTGGTGTCTCATTTTTTAACCCCCACAAAAGTTACTGCATGCAATACTGTATCTCTGGTGTTAAAGAGGTGCGTCTTCAGCCTCAGACAGAAACTATGTAATGAAGGTATGGAGGGCAGGGAGTTTCACTGTGGCCAGCATGGCAAATATTTCATCTTCCCCTCTGTATATTCTGCTTCCTTCCTTCCTTCCTCCCGGCCTCATCCTTCTCCCTCTTCTGCCTCGGCTGCTCTGGTTTGGGTGCTTACAAGGAAAAGCCACTCAGTGAGATGTGTGGATTTTATTGGCTGCTTCTCTGCTAATCCCCCAACTTTTTCTTCTTTCCCTCTGGATAGATGCAAGCCCAATGACCCACAGTGGGAGCACATACCACGCCATCATTGGGGGAATAGTGGCTGTCATTGTCTTCCTGCTCCTTATTCTCCTCATCGTTCTGGGACACTACCTGATCCGGCACAAAGGTAAACTTCCATGCAAACCTGCACAAATGTTTTCTGCGTCTTGCAAACCAGGGCCGGGTAGACCGCAGGGGTTGAATGTGGCCCTCCAGGCATCTGTTATCTGGCCCTCGGGACTCCACATACCCTTCTCCAGCTGCATCCACACTCTGCTCAGGCTTCTCCCCTCGCCAGCCCTGCTTCACGCCTTCTTTGAGGGGTTTTGGAAATGTCTGAAATGTTGGCCTGGATAGGCGATTGAGAGGTGTGTTTGTTGGTGCAGAAACTAACCTACAGTAAAGGTAAAGGGACCCCTGACCATTAGGTCCAGTCGTGACCGACTCTGGGGTTGCGGCGCTCATCTCGCGTTATTGGCCGAGGGAGCCGGCGTACAGCTTCCAGGTCATGTGGCCAGCATGACAAAGCTGCTTCTGGCGAACCAGAGCAGCACACGGAAACACCATTTACCTTCCCGCTGTAGCGGTACCTATTTATCTACTTGCACTTTGACGTGCTTTCGAACTGCTAGGTTGGCAGGAGCTGGGACCGAGCAACGGGAGCTCACCCCGTCGCAGGGATTCGAACCACCGACCTTCTGATCGGCAAGCCCTAGGCTCTGTGGTTTAACCCACAGCGCCACCTGCGTCCCTTAACCTTACAGTACAAAGATTTTAAAAATTGCATTCATTGCTCCACCCGCTTTTGCCTCTGGCCCCGCCCACCCGTTGCATGTGGCCCTCAAAGAGTTGTCCAGAAGGCAACGTGGCCCTTGGGCTCCAGCTCTAGCTGGAGATATTGCAAAAAGGGGGCGTTGAACGTGGGCGTAGCCAGGATTTATGTTGGGGCAGCAAGACACCCACCTGTCCTGTTCCAGAACCGAGCTACCTGCAACGCGATTGGTCAGTTCATGGAAACCACGCCTATCACTCTGTCAGGTCACTAGAATGCGCCACAACATCCTCACAGTGACCTCAGCGAGCATTTCCATTTCAAATATTGTGATCATTTCTAATTTGGGTTAAGTATTTTTTAATTTACTTACTTGATTTAGGGGGGCAGCTGCTGCCCCTGACTATGTCCATAGTGTTGAACCTCTGATCTTCTGCATGTAAGCCATGTCTTTTGGAGGCATCATTGGGTGAACCCAAGTCCCATGTTCCCTCGTGATGGTACAGACCCTTCCCAATTTACTTAGCCATCCAAAATAAGCTCCACTGTTGCTCCAAGCCAAATGACCCCCTCTGGTAGCTTCCTCTCTTTCTCTGTGTCCCTATGCAGGTACCTATCTGACCCACGAGGCCAAAGGCTCGGACGACGCCCCAGACGCAGACACAGCCATTATCAACGCCGAGGGCGGTCAAACTGGTGGGGATGACAAGAAGGAGTATTTCATCTGAGTGGGGAGGGTGGGGCCTGGCGGCCGGGCAGCAGGGGGGAGGAGGAGGAGGAGGAGGAAGTGGCGGATCGGAACCCAACCTCGACTGAATGACAACAGAACCCACCCAACCAATATGTCAAAGGAATTTCTCTCGCGCCCAGGAAGGAATGGACGGACAGACAGAGGGATGGTGGTGGGGGACCGAGATCGGCGATGGGACAGAGGAGGAACGAGAGAGAGAAAGAAGATCAGCTTGGCTCACAATGCTTCTTTGAACTTGTATAAAACATTGTTACTAAACGGGGGGGGACACGCACCCGAACATTGAGAACCCCTCAAAACCCCTTGTTCCTGCTTGCTTGTACCTACATATCCGCGGCTGCCAAAATCGCACTAAACACAGACCTGGAGAGTGAGTGATGATACCTTTCTTTCTTCCTTCCTCCCTTCCCTCCCTTCTTCGTTCCTTCCTTCTTTCCTTCTTTCCCTCCCTTCTTCCTTCCTTACTTCCGGCTCCTTTTGAGGCTGTTTTATCTTCTTTTTCGATGGCGTACTCTTGTTTTTGACTCTTTTTTTCTTTTTTTTTTACAAAAAAAGAGAAAAACCTCTGTTCTCGTTCCCTTATGTTTGGAATGTCTTGAAGTGGGGGCACTGTAGGGGTTTGTTGGGGGGGGTTCGGATGGTGTATCTCTTGCTTTCCTTTAGAGTTGTTCTGCTTTTTCTGTTTTGACATCGAAGGATCAAATCCGCTTGTGTTTGGGGTGGGGAGAACTGAAGCCGTGGGGGCATTGGAAAGGATATCCCTTAATCTTGCATCTTAGGGGTCAAGCAAGGCGGGCTGAACTCTGAGCAAGGGAGTGCTGGGCTTATCAAAATTGGGGCGCTGGCTCTAGGGCCTTGAAAGCCCCCCAAGCAAAGCCCCCGCTTTCCTACTGGAAGAGGAGGGGGGGACACAGCAAAGGGAATTTCCCTCCATGCCGCCTCCAACTTCCTCAGGCCTTCCTCTGTGATGGTCTTCTTTCAGGAAGGTTTTGGGAGCCGGGCTGATGAAGGACAGGCTCAAATTTGGGGGGACAGGTTCGCTATGAAAAGCTCTGCCGATTTTATCCTTCGACGAGATTTTGTTCCTCCGGTTGCGTCTCTTTGTTTCGAGAGGAGAATGTCGTTGTGTGGTCCGTGTACCAAGGGATGCCAGCTAGCTGGTTGCAGTCCCGACCCAAACCCATGGCAAAAAACAGAAGAAAGGGGGAGTTTGCTTTGAGACTCCCCTGGTGTCCTTTCTGCTTCCCAGTCACAGGGGGGCGGGTTCGAGAGCCAGATGCCTCTAAGGGGGGGCCGCTCAAAGAGAAAAGACTCCCATCGCTGGGGTTTTCTCTTGATTCGGAGCCCCAGTTTCTCAGTGCAAAAGGGTACCCGCTACCCTCCTGTGTCTTCCTTGGGTTAGAGAGGAAGCAAGGCATTCCAGGGGGGTGCCCCATAGCTCAAGGGCAGCTCCCAATGCCATCAACCCATTGGTGGGGAGAGTTGAATGAGCAAGATTTATTAAGTGATGCAATTACAGTTCCCCAATCTCCAGGGGAGCATCAGCTGTGGATATTTCAACGTGCACACAAATACACGCCCTGCCAAATGAATTCAAGCCTGGATCCAACACTGCAATCGGAAACAGTGTTTCTTCCTCACAGGCATACATCTGAAAGTTGCACTCATTGCAAATGATTCAGATGCCCTGTTCACCACCGCCACAGAGAGATAAACTAATGCCTTTCCACTATCAATAAAAACTGGGGGGGGGGTCCCACCACTGTCCCCAACCCACCCCCCAAATCATGGAATCTTGCTTTGTGATCTCTAAAAGAACAACCGCCTCTGGTTCTTCCTTCCACTTTGCCTTCTGTCACAAAAGCCTCTCCTCCCTCCCAACTCACACACACACAGAGACACGATTGCCACACACAACTACTGCCATGGTTTTTTGAGATTTCCTCAGAAACCTCAGGGAGGGCCAGAAATTTGATGGATTGTAAAATGAAACAAAAGCAGGCTTTGAGGGGAGGGCAGTTGTTCTTGCCATGAAAATGGTAGGCCTTTCGAGTTTTAAGGTGCCTGCTTTTTTCTTTTTTCTTCTTTTGAAATAGTGTAGCGGCTGAACACTTAACACAACAATGGGCATAGATAGGTGAAATCTTTTGCCCTAGCTCTGTGAGTTCACATCTGTCTATTTTTCAAAGTATTTAGTGCAATGAACATGCATGCAGAGGGCATGTCCCAGCGATGGCTTCTTTTGCTGCTTGTTTTGTAGTTCTGTGACGTTCACACAGCACATCTCAAACACAGAGCCAAACGCCGCTTTCCAGCTTGCAATGTCGTGTCTTGAAGATACTGTGTTGCTCCAGGTTTCACCTAAGATAGGCTAAGTGGCTGGTGATTGTCCTTGGCAACTGGGCAGGCTGGAGAAAGGGGCTTCTGAGCATGTGCAGAGAACTTTCTGTTGTCAGAGTCGTTGCAGACATTCCTGGGAACTGCAACTCTTCCGGTGGAGCGAGCATATGAGTTAGCTTGGCAATATTGACTGGCAACATACTCAGGACAAACCAAATGCAGCGGAACTTCTGGCATGGTGTAGCGATGATGGCAGTGAAAGAGGGGATTAGAAAAAAAAATCAAGGAGGATAAAAACAAGCAATGGGTACCAGTCCTGATGACTATAGGCTACTCCTAGGATCGGAGTCAGTGTTGGTTGGGAGCAGCAGCAAGAGAGAGCTGTTGACCTCATGACCCACTTTTGGCCATCCTAAGACACCTGGTTGGCCACTGTAGGGACAGATTTCTGGACTAGATGCACACCTGGCCTGACTCAAGAGGGCTCCTCTTTTGTTCTTACTGGCCACAGAGGTTAGGAATGGATCCTTCATCTTTGGATGCAGGCTACCTCTAAATATCCATTTGCTGGGGATCTGTGGCAAATGAGGGTTGCTGCCTTCAAGCCCTGGTGGTTGATGGTGGGCTTCTCAGACTGAGGCACCTGATTGGCCACTGCGGCAAACAGGAAACAGAAACTAGAGGATGCTGGAGCTGATGGACCCAGTGGTCAGTTTGAGGAGAGTTCTGTTGTCAGGTGTAAAGAGGTCAGCAGGTTGGCCCAGATCCTGCTCTGGCTGAGGGTCCCTTGAAGTCAGAACTAGCATCTCAGGCAGTTTGGTCTTGGGCAGCAATGGGATCCTTTCACCCTATGGGCCTATTTATTATTATTATTATTATTATTATTATTATTATTATTATTATTAAAGGTTTTCTTGATTTACAGAAATATATGCAATGTCTCTCATAACATTTTTACTAATCAGTTTCATTTGTTGAGACATTGGGAAGAAAGAGGGGGGTAGAAGTAGATGGGGGGAGGGGAGAACGGGCCTATTTGAGTTTGCAAGCATTCTTCATTTTGCCTGCAAGGCTGTTCTGACCAGACTAAGCCTACCCATCCTCATAGCTGTCAAGTTTTGCCTTTTCTCGCGAGGAAGCCTATTCAGCATAAGGGAATTTCCCTTTTAAAAAAATGAGAACTTGACAGCTATGCCCATCCTACACCTGATGTCAGGTTTTGGACAGGTAAAGATGGGCCTGGTCCAAGAAGGAGGCGGGGAATTTATGCTATGGGCTGTGTTTTGAAAACCCTGGCAACCAGCTGATCACCGGGGCTTCAAAGCACCCTGGTCACCAGTGCTTGCAGCGAGAGCTGTGTGCGATCCTCTGACGTTGCCAGCGATCAGCTGGTTGCATTTGCGCTTACATGGTTTGATTTCAAAACCCTGCAGACAGAAATGGGTCTCACCTGTGATGTCAGGTGTGGTAAACTTGGCCTGTGGCAGGGAAGGTAGGTAAAGAGCTGGATCCAGTTCCCTACTCCGCTGTTGTAGGAGAACCTTCTTAAGTGCCTATGGAAAGTGGGGCTCAGGGAGAAGGAAGGCAGGAGGGTGGAAGGCTAAGCAAACTTTATCAGCTGATTGTTGCAGGCTTAAAGAAAACCACACATTGCTCTGCAAGCGCTGGTGGGTGCTTTGAAGCACCGGCAATCAGCTGATCATCAGGACTTCAAAGCACAGTCCACAGCACAACCTCCCCCCACCTTTTATGGACCACGTCCACCTTCACCTGTTCAAAAGCTGACATCAGGTGGGAACTTCCCAGGGTTCCTGCGGTGAATCATAGAATCACAGGCCTGTAGAGTTGGAAGGGTCACCCAGTTCAACCTCCTGCAAGTGCATTACTTTGAAATGGTGAGAATCTTGCTCCTGCCTCGGCCAGTCTCTGAACTGATTGGAAATTTGATGGAAGTGTTGGCTCTTTGATTTGATCAAGCAAATGACTGATACCTCCCTACCTCCGCTCCGACGGACCCCAGCCATGGACGGATCCCTGCAGATGTTGTTGGACTCCCAGTTCCCATCAGCCCCAGCCAGCAGGGAATGATGGGAGCAGGAGTTCAACAACATCCAGAGAGCCATAGTGCGCTGTGGGATCTCCCCTGCTCCCTTCTTTCGCCTGGTGACTGAACAGATTATCAGCACCTCTGCAGATGGAATCAAGGCTGTATCAATGTCAGTCAGTGGCCTCCAGCAAGCCCACAAGACAGCAGACTCCCCTCCGTTGTTCCCTCTCTTCCCCTAATCTGCTCTTTAGAGCTAGACTGCCCCTGGACATGGAGGTTCTAACACAAGGTCTGCCTTTCTATAACTGCTGGGCATCTTGAGTTCTCAGCACGGGGTGGGATCTATTTATTCATTCATTTATTTATTTGGGGTTGCAGCCGATGTTTGTCCTACTCAGAGGAGACCCATGGAAATTAATGGACACGGCTAACTTAAGCCCATCAATTTCAAACGGGTCTATGCTAGACAATATTTAGTTGGATATCACCCTGTAGATCATGGATTAGGTTGGATTCCCATGTGGTTGATCCATGTGAGAAGATTTGTCCGGCTGGGGGAAATCTGCCTTGTGCACGTGAGAAGGAGAACAGAGTAACTAACCTGACCAAGTCAGCCCATTGATGCATCTAACCAGGGCCGTCTCAAGCCGGTCAGGCGCCCTGGCGCGGAGATCACTCCGGCGCCCCCGTCCTGGTGGGCGGGCGCAGCACGCAGCGCCCTCCTACCGGCCCCGCGCCCTGGCACCCCGCGCCACCGAGACTACCCCTAGAGCCGGGTCTGCATCTAACTCAGTGCTGTCTATACTGACTAGCAGCAGCAGCAGCAGCTAGCTCTCTGGGATTAAAGATAGGTATGTCTCTCCCAGCCCAGCCTGGAGATTGAACTGGGGACATTGTGATTGCAAAGCAAATGCTCTGCCCCTGAGTTGCGGCCATTTTCCAAATAAGATTCTAGTCCTCGCGTTTCCAGAGAAAGGACTGTATTAAATAGAAACATGGGAAGCTGCCTTATACTGGCTTCATCAAGCTCAGTATTGCCTACACCAGGGGTCAGCAAACTTTTTCAGCAGGGGGCCGGTTCACTGTCCCTCAGACCTTGTGGGGGCCCAGACTATATTTTTTGGGGGGAGAGAATGAATTCCTATGCCCCACAAATAACCCAGAGATGCATTTAAAATAAAAGGACACATTCTATTCATGTAAAAACACCAGGCAGGCCCCACAAATAACCCAGAGATGCATTTTAAATAAAAGGACACATTCTACTCATGTAAAAACATGCTGATTCCCGGATCGTCCGTGGGCCGGATTGAGAAGGCGATTGGGCCGCATCTGGCCCCCAGGCCCTAGTTTGGGGACCCCTGGCCTACACAGACTGGCAGGGTTTCAGAGGGGATATTCTGAGCCCCACCTGGAGATGCTGTGGGTGTTTGAGCCTGGGGCAAGGCATGTGCTGTAGCAATGAGCTGTGATGGAGAGAAAGAGAGAGAGAAGGAATTTTATCTCTCTGTGTGTAAGAGAGAGAGAGAGAGAGAGAGAGAGAGAGAGAGAGAGATGGGGCTCTTACTGCACTAATTAAAGGTGATATCTTCAGCTCAGCAGGGTTAACAACAGTTTTAAAGCCCGTGTTGTCTCTTCCAGCACGAAACAATTACTTGTCGTTTGAAGCTTTGCCTGCCAACATGCATGTTGACAAAACCTTTAGCATTTTTTCCCTTTTAACCTGCCACTTGGCAAGCAGTCACCTCCTTTGAACTGACAACAGAGTCATGCCTTCACGTTTAACCCTCCAATGTTCTTTTCTGTCCCCTTCCAATTCCCCTGGGTGACTAAGCTGCCTCGATTTCTGTCCTCCTGCCAGGCAAACTGGAATATTATTTCAACAAAGCCTCGGTGACTCGACAGCCCCTCGTGCACCATTTATAATGGGATGCATGGACACCGTGTCTATTAGTTTCCATGGGTCTACTCTGAGTAAGATTGGAGGCACCCTGTTGTTGCTGCTGCTTTATAATGCAACAGCATTTGTCAAGCTGGTGCCCTGCAGATGTTTTGAACTGGGGCTGATGGGAGTTGTAGTTGAAAGTATCTGGAGAGCACCAGCTTGGCAAAGCTTGTTTTGATAAGACCGACCTGCCAAGGGAGGTTTGTCTCAGGCAGGTCTTTGTAACAGGTGGCAAAAGACTGTTCCCAAAATGAACAGAAATATTTTTGTTAGGAGCGTTCAAATGAAAAGTGTGCTGTCTAAACTTTTAAAACACACAGGTGCCTTGTGTTTCTTTTAAATAGAAAACATTGGAATGAGCCAATGAAAAGAAACCGGGCAGGTAACTCCTGTTGTATAAACCTTTCTATAACTGCACTCATATGAACTAGTACTAAGGTTATTTCAGATTTGTAAATATATAGCTTCTGGGGAACTGTGATGCTGTGGAATTCATTTGTCCTGCCCTGCAAGAAACAAAGGTTCTAATCCATGCAGCAGCTACAGGAGTGAACTGAAATACAAAACTGACATGTGATCATAGCACAGAGTCATATAATTGTAGAGTTGGAAGGGACCAACCCCGTTCAATGAAGGAATCGCAGCTAAAGGACCCCTGACAGCCAACCTCTGTTTATAAACCTCCCATGAGAGAGAGTCCGCCACCTTCCGAGGGAGTCTCTTCCACTGTCAAACAGCTCTTACCTTCAGAAAGTTCTTCCTGATGTTTCGTTGGAATCTCCTTTCTTGCCATTTGAATCCATTGGTTTTAGTCCTAATACCCTCTGGAAGAGCAGAAAACAAGCTTGCTCCATCTTCCATTTGACAGCCCTTCAGATATCGTATCACCTATCGTATCAGTCTTCTCCAGGCTAAACATTGCCCAACTCCCTCAACCATTCCTCATAAGGCTTGCTTTCCAAACCCTTGATTATCTTGGTCCCCCTCCTCTGCACACATTCCAGCTTGTCAATATCCTTCTTAAACTGTGCTGACCAGAACTGGGCATAATACTCCCGAAGGGGTCTGACCAATGGAGAACAACAAAGTTGTCCTATTATTTCCCTTGATGTGGGCAGTGGGGTAATGCTTGTTCTTTCTTCAGACGTTTTAATCACTTAGGAAGCTGCCTTATACAGAGTCAGACCATTGGTCCACCTATCTCTGTTAGCCTAGAGCAGGCATCCCCAAACTTCGACCCTCCAGATGTTTTGGACTACAATTCCCATCTTCCCCGACCACTGGTCCCATTAGCTAGGGATCATGGGAGTTGTAGGCCAAAACATCTGGGGGGGGCGCAGTTTGGGGATGCCTGGCCTAGAGGCATTCCTAGGCAATCTCTGAGATGCCAGAGATTGAACCAGGCCCTTCCTCAAATCACTGTACAGAAATATTTATTGGTGAAAAGGAGGGCATATAGATAATAAGTTTGGTTGTTCTCGCCAAGGGTGCAGCAACAACTTAAAAGTGCCCTGGCTATGGCTAACCTTACTTTTTATTATTATGATTTATCACATTTTTATTCCCCCAAGGAACTCAAGACTTGATGCATTCCTCCCCCACCCCATTTATTTCCTCACAAGAACTCTGTGAGGTGTGATAGGCCTTACTATTCCATTCACAGGAGAATATATATATATATAATCAAAAGAAAGACATGCCAATATTGTCTCTGTTTTGACATATCATTCAAACACAGGGACGAGATCGTTCCTTAGAGACAAGCCGTTAAATTGCAAACCTACAAAGATTTATTGACCATTTTATTAGCTGAGCGTGGAAAGATTCAGCTCAATGGTGTTTCCCAGCCTGTTGTCCAATAACTTTAAAAAAATTATGTTGGTGTCATTTTTTGAGTTACACAATTCATTCTCCAGGAGCTGAAATGGATTTGCCCACCTTCAAATAATCTTGTGTCGAATATTCACTGGATATTCTCTGAATATTCACCAAATACCGGCCTTGACACCTGACAAGATTTGAGGGGGTCTCTCCTGCTGTCTCCCAAGGCTAGGAGACCTGTGGCCTTCCCGATGTTGCTGGTCTACAACTCTCATCGTCCCTGACCATTGACCATGCTGGGTGGAGCTGATGAGAGCCAGAGGTCAACAACATCTGGAGGACCAAAGGTCCCCCATTCCTGATCTACCTAACCTACTTTCTCCAGTTCCCAGCATGCACTCTGACACACCCTTAAAGCCCAAGATTCCACCATATGCTAGGATCACACCTAGAAACAGAATGTGGGCAGAGCTATGCAGATTTGAGGGCAGGGCTAAGCCATCTGAGAGGTGGGGCTATTCAGATCAGGGGTGTGGCATTCAGTGGTTTCCATCCACCAGCCAGATACATCTGTATCTGGTTTGCTTTGGAGAAACTGGACAGGCATTTTACATATGGCGGAAGTTTCTTTTTGAGTCCCCATCTGCTTATCCCCCTGAACATTTTCTTCAGCTTCATACTTAGTTCCGGAGTATATAAAATCATTTCTTTTATAATCCAGTTCCTAAATCCTTTCCCTTTGTTATATGTTGGGTGTGGCCAAGAAATGGAGCCAGAGAGGAGCCGTTCAGATTTTAAAAAATGGAGCTATTATGTAGATCAGGGATGGGGAAATTCAGTCCTGTTGGCCTGATTAGCAATGCCATTTGGGGAAATCCAAAACCAGCTGCAGAGGCTGATTTAGGGCAGTGTGACCAGTTCTACCGCTAGGGTTGCCAGACTCAATAGAGGACAGGACTTCTGTGCCTTTAATTGCCCTGCTCTCTTTTGAGTCTGGAAACCTTAAGGAGAAACCAGCAGACCCTTTGCTTGGAAATTAAACAAAGGGTCTGCTGGTTTCTCTTTAAGGTTTCCAGACTCAAAAGAGAGCAGGGCAATTAAAGGCACAGAAGTCCTGCTCTCTATTGAATCTGGCAACCCTATCTACTGCACTGGGCACTGAGCTTGGGGGATGTCACAAGGATGACATAGTGAATTGAGCAGAATGGAAGGTGAGAGGTGGAAGTGCCAGATTTTGGCATCGCACAGGTCACTGCTGAAATTTGACAGACCAAAGTTCGCTCCTGCCAGCTGTCAGCAGGGATAGGATAAATTTGGTTCAATTAGCATTTAAGGGGAACCTACCTAATTCGCATAATACATTCACATAATGCAGAAACTGAAAAATAGCCATCCTTTGATATTCACACTTCTCTGAATTTTTGCAGCGCAGTTTTCTGGCCAAGTACTGTGTGCAAAATGCACATATATTAGTGAAAATAATATACCAAATGCATACTATTAGAGAACTTTGCTTTACAAAAATGTGCCTGTTGTTTAAAATTGCATACAAACGTATATATTAGGGAGAAATTGCATTAAAATGCTGTTAAATTTTCAGGAGGACCTTTTCAATTAAAAAAAAGTTGCAAAGTGATGTGGAAATATGGAAAACTGAACTTAAGATCAGGAAAATGAGAAACTGTGGGCTTACCCACACTTTCTCTTTTGCTCTGCTTTCCCTGGGGAATACTGCTCTTTAGCACTCAATCAGAGCAAATGGCAATTTGGGTTTTCTCCTAATTGATGTCTGCTCCGATTTAGAGCTGAAGAGTGGGTTTTCCCTGGGAGAGGAGCAGAGCAAGGAGGAAACTGCTCAGACTCTGTGCTTTCTAGGTACGGGACAAGCAAAAGTGTGGATGAGATCTGAGAGAAACCAGAATTGACAGATTCACCCATCGCTACCTGTCAGATATCTGTCATCTTATGATGCCAGGCACAAAGATCTGTTATCTCTGATCTTAGCACTAAGCACCATAGCACTAGGATCAGAGATAAGCTTCTGCCTGCTCTTTGACAGTATTTCTTTTTCTGAAGGGCCGCCTTCAGATGTCTTCTAAAAGTCAAATAGTTGTTTATTTCCTTGACATCTGGTGGGAGGGTGTTCCACAGGGCAGGCGCCACTACCGAGAAGGCCCTCTGCCTGGTTTCTTTCTAGATGGGTGGTGAGATCAGAGATAAATCTATGCCTGCACTTGACTTGAAATTTGAACAACCTGCCATCAGAGGACATAAGATGATTGACAGGTCAGTGGCACTGCCAAACTGGGCCAGTTGTGGACCTGACCCTTGGAGTGAAAAAGTTCCCCGATTCCTGATGTTGATAGTAGCAGACCCAAGACTTCAGGGAGGGCAAACCCTGGCAGTGGGTGATTCAGTTTGTAATGGGAGGCAATGCCATTGTATGTTGAGATACGTTTGCGCAACTCTCTCCTGGGATCTTTGCAACATTCTCATATTCTCCACCCATCATCCATGACAGAGCATTTTGCCAGTATTTGACGTTTGGCAGTATTTGATAGCTGACACACGTTGGCATTTAGTCCTTGGCAGCTGACGGCTTATGAGATTTTATATCAAACCGAAATACACGGGAGATTCCAGGAAGCCACTAAACTCCCTCTTGAACTATTTTGAGGTTAAGCACATCCCCATCGAAAATTAAAATCCCGGTATCAATTCTTGAAAACGGCAGATTCCACACTTGTGTGGGAGATGTTGCTGGATTTTGAATGGGGCTGGGTTTCGTTGCTAGACAGAGTCAGCAAACAGACCAAAGGACTCCCCGCTGATGGACTGCTGAAGATTTTGCCCCTCCCTGCACTTGTGGAGCATAGATTAACCATAAAGCAACAGTGACAGAGTGGGCTCTTGCCTTGACTGTAGAATACCACCATAGAGATGAAAAGGGCCTGGCAGGCTGTCTAGTAGCCCAACTTCCTGTTCTAAGCAGGAACCCCAATGGTAGAACTTCTCAAGAGGCTCGTTGGTCATTGGTTCCATGGTGGAACTGCTCTTACCATCAATAGATCTCTCTTAAGTGTTCATCTGAAACCTACCTCCTTGCATCTTAAACCCATTAGCCCATGTTCTGCCCTTTGGAGCAGTTGAGAACAAATCTTTGCCTTCTTCTGCATACCAGCCCTTCTGTTTTTTGAAGAGTGCTGTCTCACCTCAATTTTCTCTTCTCTGTGTGAAAAGCATGTCCAGCTTCTTCTCTCTTTCCTCATACAGCTTATTTTCTCCATCCTGCTGAGCTCTCTTTGTGGCCCTCCTGCCAACCATTTTTTCTATACAGTGGTACCTCTACTTACGAATTTAATGCGTTCCGAACACACATTTGTAAGTCGAAAAAATGTGTAAGTCGAATCCCATAGGAATGCATTGGGAGAAAAAATTCGAAGCAACCCTATCTAAAAATTCGTAAGTAGAAAAAATCCTATCTAAACCGCATCCAAGATGGCGGACGGAGCTCCGTTCGTAAGTAGAAAAATTCGTAAGTAGAGTTATTTGTAAGTAGAGGTACCACTGTATGTCCTTCTTAAAGAGTGGTGCAACATTTGGAGGTGCCCAGAGAAGTAATTGGTCTGTCTAGCTCAGGATTGTCCACACTGACAGGTAGCAGCTTTCTGTGATTTCAGACAAGAAATCTTCCCCTTCAAACAGCTGGAAAGAGACCTTCAAACAGCTGGAAAGGTCTGGCTAGTGAAGAACAAAGTGAAATGACTTACTTCCTACAGTCTCCATCTGTAGGACCATGGGACAAACTCCATCCTTAGCCACCAGGTGGTTCTTTTACCTGGCGGTTGTCAAATCCCTGTGCTACAAGCCAGACCACAATTTTAAACCTCAACATCAGGAATCAGCCTGGGAATCTGTCACTCATGGGAATGAGCACAATGATTCACTAGTCATGCACAAGCCTTCAAGAATACGAGACACGGCTCTCTGGATTGCATCCCACAATGAATGAATAGCCTAAAGGCAGAATGGAGTTTTCTCCTACCTCATCTCTTTTAAATACTGAGTTGTCAGGCCTACTCAGAGTAGACCTGTTGAAATTAATGGCCATGGCCAACTTAGACTTATTAATTGCAATGCATCTAACTCTGAGTAAACGTTTGTTGAATACAGCCCATTGTTTTTAATGTTCAGAGGAAGAAAATCACTGATCAATAACATTTGCAGGACAAAAAGACAAAATATGGGGAAGGATCCTGCCATTTCTATAGGATGGATCCGCAAAGTCCAAAAAACTGTGGTTCCTGCATTTCAGGGGGTTGGACCAGACGACTCCCGAGTGCCTTCCAACCCTACAAGTCTATGGTTCTATGAAAACAGTACTATTTTTCTAGTCATCGGAATAACATTTCCCCTTCCTGAATAAGTATGCATAATTAGTAGTAGCAGTAGCAGTATTATATTTATCATTTACCTATCTTCCAAGAAGCTCAAGGTGGCAAACAAGGTTCTCCCTCTTCCCCATTTTATCCTCGCAACAACCCTGTGAGGTAGGTTAAGCTGAGAGATTCTGACTGGCCCCTTAAGATCACACAGCGAGGTTCATGGCTGGGTGAGGATTTGAACCCTGATTTCCCAGGTCCTAGTCCAACACCACCATTAGCTCTCACAATCATTGCATATCACACTTTCTGGAGCCGATCTGCTTTTGGCACATTTGCAGTCTAGGAACGTGTAGAATGACCCACCCAAGTTATTCCAATGGCCTCAGGGCTGGCATCAGAGATTGGCAGGGCCCACTCCCAACCCACACCCCACATTGCTACTGTTCTTAAAACCGGCTGTTGTTACCTAGTCACCCACTTTCTTTATTCTACCTCATTTTCATTACGGCATCCCTGTTCCACATCTCCTCCAAACGGCTCAAGATTCTCTCCCTACCAAGTTCATCCTCACGACAAACCTGTGAAGTGGATAAGGCTGAGAGGCTGTGAATGGCTCAAGGCACTCAGCGAGTTACATGGCCAGGTGGAGATTGGAACTCTGGTCTTCTGGGTCCTGGTCCAATACCCTAACCGCTACACCACACTGTTAAGTAGCAAGCAGTATCTGGAGTGAGGAGAAGGACCTCCATTCACCTCTCCATCTAGGGCAGGTGTGAGGAACCTGCAGCCCTTCAGGTGTTGCTGAACCAGAATTAACCACAACCCCTGACTTGGTCATCCCAGTTGGGGCTGATGGGAGTTGGAGTATATCAGTAGCTGGAGGACCACAGGTTCCTTATCCCTGGTCTACAGAGCTGAATCGGTTGGACTCAGGCCACATTCACACCAAACATTTCAAGCCCCATGCTACCTCTTTCAACAGTCATGGCTTCCACCCACAAAGAATTCTGGGAGCTGCAGTTTGTTGAAGGTGCTAAGAGTTGTTTGGAGACCCCTATTCCCCTCACGGGGCTACAATTTGCAGAGTTCCCTGGGAAGAGGGATTGACAGTTAAACCACTCTGAGAATTGTAGCTCTAGGGCAGGTATCCCCAAACTTCGGCCCTCCAGATGTTTTGTACTACAATTCCCATCATCCCTGACCACTGATCCTCTTAGCTAGGGATCATGGGAGTTGTAGGCCAAAACATCTGGAGGGCCACAGTTTGGGGGTGCCTGCTCTAGGGGGTGTTTCCTAACAATTCTGAGCACCGTTAACAAACTACAGTTCCCAGAATTCTGCGGGGGTTGAAGTCCTGACTCTTTAAAGTGGTATTCATAGTTCTTTAAATACTACATGGTGCGAATGTGGCCTTAGTAGAAAAAGGCAGGTGACCTGGAGGTGGGGACTACAAGGAGGAAGAGTTGGGCCACTCCAGAAGGGAAACTACTGAAGACCTTTTGCCCAAGGGCCCCCCAAAACTCAATTAGCTTCACCCAAACTCACTTGGCTGTTTTGTGTCCCAACTGGAGCCCCCCAGTATCCTTCACTTTTGACAGTAGCTTAGGAGCACATGGTCAAAGCCACAGTGATGGGTGAACAGGAGTAGGCCGAGACACACAACTCTGGATCACAACGGGGAGATCTGCCTGCTCTTGCACCTTAATGGTCAATGTCCATGCCATACGTCTAACAGAGGGGTGGGGAACCTCAGGCCCAGGGGGCAATTGCAGCCCCCCAGAACTTATCCCAGGCCATGTCCCCTTTTCTCTGGGCCACAGCCCTCTTTGGCCCTGCTTTACACCAGATTGTTTTTGCCTGGCTGGGATGTGTCTATGGACTCTGATGATGCTTCTTGCTTGCCTGGAAGGAGGATAGAGAAGAGGGATGTGTGAGTTGTGCGTGTGCAGAAACTTGCCTGCTGTAAAATGCACAGCGCGTGTTGTTGCTCTGGCCACTTTTGCCTCTGGCCATGCCCACCACTGGCATTTGGTCCTCACCACCTGGAAGGATATGCAGCCCTCAGGCTAGAAGCCCACCCTTGGCTTATGACTCGAATTCCTTGGGTGTGTCACTTGAGCAGGGCTCTTCACCTTGACCTCTTTACTACAGGGTGGTCGTGTGTCCTACTTTACAGGGGGGGGTCCTCTCTTTGAAGGAGTCACCTGGCAGAGCAGCTGTCTGGTCTTAAGTCCAGCTTGTAGATAAAAGGTGGTGGCCAACGAAGTTCTGCTCAGAGTAGAGGCATCAGAATTGAGAAACCTAAGTTAGCCGTCTCTATTGATGTCAGTGGGCCTACTCTGAGTAGGGCTAACATTGGCGACAACCCAAAGTAATTTAAGAAGGGGAAGGTCTTGTAGTTGTCCCTCAACACTGAACACCTAGGCTGCAAACTGAGCTGGTCCCGTTCTTGTTATCCACTAAATTAAGATGTACTTTCTGTTTGAATTATAGTGATTCTTTCTAAATTTGCATAAGTACACATAAATTAACATATGCAAATTGGTGTCCTCTTTTGTCCGTTTTTTGGGGAGGGGCAATGCATTTCCTACTCTCTTCTGGTCTTTTGTGGGAACTCTTGGTACGCAGTTGACCTCTCTCTTCTAATGGTGTCTCTTTTGGGAAAGTAGGAGGACACGGAAGGGTTGCTTCATGTGCAGATCGTTGTTTCCCAAACTTGGGTCTTCTGCTGTTTTTGGACTACAGTTCCCATCATCCCTGACCACTGGTCCTGCTAGCTAGGGATGATGGGAGTTGTAGTCCCAAAACAGCGGAAGACCCAAGTTTGGGAAGCCCTCATGTAGATCAAAACCCACCCAACAAAAAATCATGTTCAGTTGGATATAAGCGTCATGATGGATCTTCCTTCCGAGTTGAAATTTCTATGATCTGCCTCAATGCTACTTCAATATACACATCATTGCACACCCATGAACACAAGACGCCTTGTGCCCCCTCCCCATATTCAGGTGGTGGATGCATGTGAATGTGTTTGCAGTTCTAATAAGAAGTGTCGTAGGATTTCAAGCTTCCAGTAAACATTTGTAAACTATTCAAAGAAGGGAGAGACTATTCGAACCACTTTACTAGCCCTCCAGAAGCCCACAGTGGAGGCTGGTCCACTACAGCTAATGGAGCATTGCTCCACCAACCTCAGTCTGCCCTTGGCCAGACCTGAGCTGCCTGCCTTCTTCCTTATAACCAGTACAGGTAGTGGGGGGTGGGTGGGAGCTGCTTGTCACCTTTCTCCTCCTCAGTCTCAATGTTGCCTTTACAAAACTCAGCAGAGAGGAGGTGGGGGCAAGACTTGGAATGAATTGGCTCTGCCAGTCCTTCCCTCTGGCTCCCCCTACTGTTGTACTCCCTGCCTTCTGCCCTACCAGTCTCAAAGGGCACCAGCCAACACTGGAAGCCCATACAGGGCAAGCTGCTGATGTGTGTGTGTGTGCATGGGCATGCGCAAAGGCCTGCAGCCATGGGCTTTGATATGAGAATCAGGCTGTTTTGGGGACACAGCTGTCTTTCTTTCTTCATTCACAACCTGCCGGAGGCTACAAACTCGTTTGTGTCGAGTCTGCTTTGGCCCAGCCTGTGGTGCATTGATTTTATATCAAGCATGCCTGTTGTTTGTATGTATTTCTGCAACACACACACACACACACACACACACAGAGAGAGAGAGAGAGAGAGAGAGAGAGAGAGAGAGAGAGAGAGAGAGAGAGAGAGAGAGAGAAAATATCCACTGCAGTTTCTCAGCTGGGGAGATTTGCAAGCTAGGAGTGGAGATTCCAGACTTTGGTTATAAAACTAGGGGAGGCGGGCAGCTGAGGGGGAATTGGAGCCAGTGACACTCCAATGGAGCGAGGCTTCTGTTTCACGGATAACAGGCCCCATCATCAAGGAAGATGGAACCCGCCGTGTGACAGCAGGAGAAAGGAAATGCTTAGGTTGGGGAAAACGAAGGCTGGCGGCCATACCGTGGTTGTTGCTTTTTTCCATCGGTTCTCTTGTCACTGTTTGCTCAAAGCCCATTGTTGAGGGTGTTGTTTTTCCCTGTAAACCTCCCAGCCTGGCTGGATAACTAGAAGAGCTTTAGAAAGTCTACATAGGCTCGGTGACTTGAAGGCAAATGGCGAGAACCCAACTTTGGTTGAATAGAAAGCCGGTCCCAGCGATGTCGAGCCAGATAAGCTACATGCACCATCAGTCCTTCTCAGAGTAGACCCATCAAAACGAATGGACAGGACTAACTTTGGTCCATGAATGTCAATGGGTCTACTCTGAGTAGGGCTGACGGTGCATCGGGGTATGCGTTCTATTTTCTTCTGCTCAGTGGGTGGTGGTTTTATTTAAGCAACAGGGTGGCGATTATTGGGATGGACGCAGAAGAACATTAAATGGATGGGGAGGCCCTTCTCTCTCTTTCACATAGTACCAGAACTTGGGGGTACCTTGCTGGGAGAGTCAGGACAGGCACACAGTGCATGGTTCAGCAAAGTGATCTGTTCCCAGAAGAGGTGATGATGGCCATCAACCTACCGTAGATGGTTAGACAAATTCATGGAGGAGAAGGCTATCAATGACCAGTAGCCACAATGGCTATGTTCTCCCTCCACTGTCAGAGGCAGTATACTTCTGAATGCCAGCTGCTGTGGATCACAAGTGGGGCAGTGTGTTCATGTACTGCTTGCAGGTTTTCCAGAATTACCTGATTGGCCACTGAGAAGAGGACACTGGTCTAGATGGGCTCCCTTTGGCTCGATCCAGCCACAACTCTTCTTATTGTCCTAAGGTGCACCCAGTTCAGCTTTTCCCAACTTGGTGTCTTTCAAAGTTTTTGCGCTGCAACTCCCACCACCCCTGACCCTCGGCCATGAAAGCCGGGGCTGAAGGATGTTAAAGGGTACCTGTTGGAGGAGGGGGAACAACTCCATTTTTTTATTCAACAGAGATCAACCAGAGAAATTTGCAAGGGGGTGGTAGTGAAAGTCCATTGTGATGCTTGTTCCAGATCCATGGTGTCCTGGTAGGCAATCCTCGCACCCTGTTCCAATCGTGTAGCTTCCACAAGCCCCCACCAAAAAAGTTGGTCTGATTCCAAGGTTGTGCCTCCCTATTAAGATCCCCTTCACTTGAATCCTGCAATATTTGCAAGTTTGGATATTGGAACTTTTTCATGATCTGAAAGATTTTGCCATCAGTTGCGCATGCGCTTAGGCAGGTACATTTTATGAACATTGCCAGGTGTGATGGGAGCAGGGGTACATTACTTTGAGGGGGGGCACTCTGCTTTTTGAAAACATACAAGCAGGGACTCCCTCTCGGAACCCAGTCATGCCTCCCACCTATTTCAAAGTGGAGCCCGGGAGCAATGCCCGTGGATCTGTGTGTTCTTCAGACTGAAGGTCTGCCCGTCATTTTACACTAGGTATTTTTCTCGCCCTGACTTAGCACCAAAGCTAAGCTTGCTTGGCCACCTTAGGATGCTTTGCAGTCTTTGACTCGCCTCTTGAGCAAGTACGTCAGAGATGGGGAGTTTGTGGCCCTTCAGGTGTTGCTGGACTACAACTCTCTGTGATCATCCCTGACCACTGGCCAGGCTTTCCTGGGGCTGATGGGAGTTGGGAGTCCAACAGCAGCACCAAGTTCCCCATTCCTGAGGTGCATCAGCCAGAGATTTTTCAGGGTGTGCTATCCCAAAGCAAAGGGAAGACACACCGTGTCTTATGATTGACCAGTAAACATGCTCCAGTGTTTGTTTGTTTGTTTTCTGGAGGGGGCAAGATGCCACCAGGAGGCAATCCTTAACTCTGAGGCCAGGCCACCTCTCTGGCCAGGGGGCAGGAGCAAGGCAAAAGGAAATGCCACATTTTCTTCTTCCTCTTTCTCGGAGAGTGGACAGGAAGTGGCAGTGGCAGGGTTGGGAGCAGGGGCATGGGAAGATAGGGGCGGTGGGGGCGGTGCGCCCCGAGCGATGCGATCCCAGGGGCGCCATCGCTGCTGCCCGCCCCGCCCCAAAACGCGCTCCCCGCCCCTGCACACGGCGTGCCCCGCCCCAAAACGTGTGCCCTGCCACTGCGCACGGCATGCCCCGCCCCCCAAACGCACACTTTATCCCGCCCCCAGAATGCGCACCACGTCACTGGAGGCAGCGCACCTGCTCTCTGCCCCCAGTGGTGGAGCATGAAGCTCTGCCACTGGTTGGGAGGTTCTGCGATGGAGGTGGCAGTGGGCACCCCTTGCTTTGGCTGGGGCCTCAGCGGATACCCAATCATGTCAAGCACTAGCACCAACCCTGGAATGCCCATCTCTATGCAGCAAACATGGAAGGGATCTTTGCATGTTTCAAGGGAGGGTGTGGGGGGGAGGGCAATGTATGCACCACACCTATGCTCAGAGATGCATTTGCCATGAGGCCTGTCGGTCAATGCCAGAAGTTCCACCATCTCCACCTCATTTGTTTTCTAGCGTCGGCCAAAAAAAATAGCAGGCCATTTTTTCTATTTTTCCGGGGAGAGGGGAATAAAAAGACACCATTTGGTTAGGTTTGCTGCGGGGAGCAGACAGACTACCAGCCCGAGGACCTTGCTGATAAGAATCAGGCCTGCTCTTTTGCATAAATCTCATTCCAGTTTCTGTTTCTTATTCACACCAGGTTGTGTCCAAAGGGAGGGCTGACATCTGTATGGAGGCAGTGCTATAATTGCTATTAAAAAAAATAAATCACACCATAGAATAATTTTTCTTAGGGCTGATGAGAGGCAAGATGGGTCAGAGGAAGAGCCTAATAATTTACTTCTGCTTCACATCTAGGTCTTCCCTTTTCTCCCAGAGAGCCAGAGGCAGGCTGGAGGGTGGAAATGAGAAACAGGACTACCGTAGTTAAAACATCTTCTGATCCTCTACCTGTGGCAACTGGCGCCCCCTACTGGAACAGGCTCTCTATGCTTCCTAGTTGGAGTTAGACTCTCCCAATATTTACAGAAAAGCCATATTTGTACTGAGCTAAAACGGAAAAGAAAACACACCGACACACAAAATCTTCTTCTGGGTGGGCAGTGGGGACAAGAGAGGATGGCGGTCTTGGATTGTTGTGTTGTGATCTTGTATGTACATAAAAGTTTCAGGGGTGTGGGGAGGAGAGCAAATGAATTACAACAAATGTCAATGTTACTTTATAACCTTTCTAAATATCCTGTGCTAATCTCAGAAGATAAAAACCTATAAATATATCTGGATTATACATGTTACCCTGCCGTCTTCTTTGAGTGCTTTCCCTGCCTCAAACAGCAGAGTGAGTTGTGACGGGACAACTTGTTTCCTTACAAGTTTTTCTTCCTCTCGCGTAACACTAGAACTCGCGCGCATCCCATGAAGCTGAACGTTGGAAGTGTCGGGACAGGTAAAAAAAGAAATGGCCTTGGCCCAGTATACCTGAAGGAACGTCTCCACCCATATCATTCAGCCCGGACACTAAGGTCCAGCTCCGAGAGCCTTCTGGTGGTTCCCTCTCTACAAGTGAGGTTACAGGGAACCAGGCAGAGGGCCTTCTCGGTAGTGGCACCCGCCCTGTGGAACACCCTCCCATCAGATGTCAAAGAAATAAACAACTGACTTTTAGAAGACGTATGAAGGCAACCCTGTTTAGGGAAGTTTTTAATGTTTTATCGTGTTTTAATATTCTGTTGGGAGCCGCCCAGGGTGGCTGGGGAAACCTAGCCAGATGGGCAAGGTATAAATAATAAATTATTATTATTATTATTATTATTATTATTATTATTATTATTATTATTACTTCTTCACATAGCACATAGCTGAACTATGGAACTCGCTCCCACGTGAGACAGTGAGAGCCACCAACCCGGATGGCTTTAAAAGAGGAATAGACCAATAGAGATGACTATTGCAACTGCTACCCCAGATGGCTAAGCTCTGTCGCCACAGCTGGAGACAGCAACACTTCTGAATTCCAGTTGCTGGAAACCACAGGGGAGGAGAGGGCTCTTTTGCCCGAATCCTGCTTGCAGGTTTCCTACAGGTGTTTGGTTGGCCACTGTGAGAACAGGATGCTGAACTAGGTGGGCCACTGACCTGATACAGCAAGGTTATCCCTACTGGAACTCTTATTCTGTTCTTAAATGCCTCCAGAGAGTAAAGAGGTAGAAAGGGTCTCACCAAGGAGTAAGGAGTAGGTCAGGCATCCCCAAACTGCTGCCCTCCAGATGTTTTGGCCTACAACTCCCATGATCCCTAGCTAAGAGGACCAGTGGTCAGGGATGATGGGAATTGGAGTCCAAAACATCTGGAGGGCCGAAGTTTGGGGATGCCTGGAGTAGGTGGTCACTCTGGCCATGGAACTGGGTCAGCGGATGACATCCAAGTAAGTCCTCTTCAATAGCCGCAACTCAAGCCCGTTGATTTCTCCCCCTGCTCCAAGATTTTTACTGATTATAATGAATGTGCAAGAATTGATCATAAGCAAATGGCTATTTCTATATCTCTCGCACCATATGCGAGAAGGCTGCAATTTCCATTCCATCCCGTATTCGTCACAATCGGCGCCGTTTCCATTCCGCTGCAGTTCAGCTTTGGCCAGATACTATGTTATTCATCTCGCTGCCCGCTATTACGTAAGTATGTACAGTAGCTTGCATTCATTTCAATGTAAAGGAAACATTGAAACAATGTAAAGAAAGTCGTTAATTATGTATCATCCACGGACTTAAAAGCCTCCTGAACAAATACTGATCATATCAGCAGGACTATATTTCCACAGCTGACCACAAAGATGCAAAACCACAGCAATTCCTTTTCCAGCGGAATTCTCTGACTTCCCTACAAAAAGAAAAAAGGGAGGAGGAATAAAATCTGTGACTGAGCGGGTAAAAAAGCAATATTAAGTTGACTTGAGTTAAGTGGTTACTGTATTACGTCTAGCAAAATGTACGACTGAACGTGGTCTGAATTTTTTTGCAAAAACAACTGTCTCCTGGGAAATTGTGGGTCAGCTCCAGCTCCAGGCCTTCCTCAGCACACACAAAAAATGCATTGCACTGGAAAGTTATCCTGTACAGATCCAAGGTGAAACCACAGACTCATAGAGCTGTAAAGTTGGAAGGTACCCCCAAGGGTCATCTAGTCCAACCGCCTGCAATGCAGGAATCACAACTAAAGGATCCCTGATAGGTGGCTACCCAATGAAGAAGAGTCCGCCATGCTCAAGAATGGTAGTAGGGCTGTGCATCAGATCTGGCCAAATCCCAGATCCTGAACCAAATCAGGCCAACATGGTCAACCTAAGATCTGGCCACATCAGGATGAGGAAGCCCTGGGTGACTCTGGCTCACCTCAGATCTACCCAGAGTGATCCAGGGTAGGGGGCAGATTTAGGCAGCAAGGAAAGGGGAGAGAAGGACACACACACAGGCTACTTCCCCCAACCACATATCTAATTAACCCTGATTAAACTCAGTTCATGGCTCAGATCTGGTTCAAGGTGGGTATGTCCTAATCAAAGTGGAGTCACTCTGGATCAGGCCCTGAACTGGATTGGGCGCCCCTGTGCACACCACTAAATGGTAGCTGTGCAAGAGCCCGGCTATTCCCCACCCCCCACCCACTCAGCTCAATGGGGCTTCTGCAGATTGTGCTCCATGTTTGCTAGTGGGAAAGGGTGAATTTTCCAACTCATGAACACAGACGTCTTTGCTGACCGTGCCAAAGCAAAACAAGGTCAACGCTTCTCAGTTGCATTGTCTAAGTGCCTATTTGTACAGCAAAGACATTGCTATCCTCCTGAGGCTGAGGCCGAACACACCATCTGATACGGAGACCAGGCATTCAAGGTACTTTACACTAGAGATGCTCGGGGGCTTTGCTTTCTGTGAATTCCAATGCAAACTGACCTCATCTACTCTGCCTGGACCAAGGTGTGGATCGGGAGGTAATTTATCCTTCAGACGTTGCACATCTTTGCAAGGCATCTCTCGGCTCCAAGAACATGCCCAAACCGGTAGATGCTGGTCTGTTAAGGGAAATGGTCACACTGGTGTAACAAGAACCCCCACATAGGGATGGGTGCTGGGAAATGCGGCTGCTATTTTAGGGTGTGTTGTTGGCTAAATCCCAGCAGAGGTTTTGTATTAACTGTTCATGGTAGTGTGATTGTTTACTAGTCGTGGGATGTTACAAATAGGAGAAGGGGAGCCTATGACCCCTCGCCCCTCACCCAGTGGGTCTAAGTAAGGATGAGGCACTTTTAAAAGGAACTTCATTTGTTTACACCCAAGGAGGGTATAGCTTAGCCGTTACTTTTGAAATACTTTCTTTCAAACAGACCCTCTTGACAGAGCTGTTTAATCTCTTTCCACCTTTCGCTGGACAGAGGACTTGCTTCTAGGACAGAGATTACAGTGGTACCTCGGTTTGCAAATACAATTGGTTCCGGAAGTCTGTACTTAACCTGAAGCGTACTTAACCTGAAGTGAACTTTCCCATTGAAAGTAATGGAAAGTGGATTAATCCGTTCCAGACGGTTCGTGGAGTACTTAAACTGAAGCGTACTTAACCCGAAGCATGGGTGTAATTGGTTCCGGAAGTCTGTTCATAAACTGAAGCGTTCATAAACTGAAGCGAACTTTCCCATTGAAAGTAATGGAAAGTGGATCAATCCGTTCCAGATGGGTCTGTGGCATTTGTAAACCGAAAATACTCAAACCGAGGCGTACTTAAACCGAGGTATGACAATTATTATTATTATTATTATTATTATTATTATTATTATTATTTATGTATTCTACCAATAATAACAACAACAATCATCATCATCATTGTTTATCAGCCGCCCATCTGACAGGGTTGCCATTCTGGGTGACTTCCAACAAACCTTAAAAACTTCCCTATACAAGGGTGCCTTCAGACGTCTTCTAAAAGTCTGTCAGGCAAAGGAGACACACACACACACACACACACACACACACACCCCACCTCCTGAGGCAGCGTCTTCTACTGTCCAACAAAGTCCTTAAATCATAGAATTTTAGAGTTAGGAGGCATCTCAGTCACTGGCGGAGGAAGGCAGGTGCGGGGGGTGCGGTGCGCACCGGGTGTCAGCCGTGAGGGCGGGTGACATCGCCGCACCCCCACCCCCGCCAGTTGCGTGGGTGGCACCCCTGGACGCTCGCTGTGCAGGCGGCGGGCCACTAAGGACAATACTGCTACGGGCGGCTAGTGGTGCCCCTCCCAATGCTCGCTGTGCAGGCAGAAGGCGGCATGGAACACTCGCTGTGTGGACGGCTAGCCCCGCACCTGTGGGCCAGCTAGCCCTGCCCCTGCACCACTCCAGGTGCCGGGGCAGGTAGCTCCGCCTCTGATCTCAGTGTCCCCCCCCCCGCGCCGCCCCAGCAGAGGACCAGCTAGCCATCCAGTCCCAAGCAAGACTTCTAAGCAGAAATGCTGGCGTTTGTGCCATCAGTTGATGAGGATGGACTAAATTAAATAATTAGGTTTGCATCTGATTGGAGACAAGAATCCCGGAGCACAAAGCAGGCCACTGAACTGCGTATTGGCCTCCTGCGGTTGTCACAGGAGGCTCTGCAAATGTACCTGTGCAAGAGATGGCACATCTAGGGTCCCTTGCTGGGAGCTGTGTTGGCACACCCACCCACCCAGAAAACTTGGCTGCATGCCTTTGTGCCACAGTATGGGAAGAATGGGATGCTTCTCCTACATTTGATCTTGCCGCGATGGTGGCAAGCGCTCCATCACACGCACACATAAACGTCACACACGCCATAGTCTGATAGGTGGTTTTTGTGCCCCTATCAAGGGTTGGTTTCGCAAACCCCTAGGCACACAACCGCTACTTGTTGGCAATTGCCCTCTTCCCTTTTTGTAAGGACTTGTATCATCAATAAGGTTCGAAAGCAAGCAAGCAAGCAAAACCCTATTGCCTGACTAATTGGGGGCAGCTTTTTAGCTGATCGAGAAGTTTCTGATCAATTTGTCTAAATCGATTAAGCGTCGCAGCCGTACCTATAACTCTTTGCAACCTCAGATTCACCCCTTGACTGTGTAAGTCAATCAGAAGTTAAAATAAGTTCAGGGATTGTTAAACCGAAGGCAGATGTTGTTAAATCATCACCATCTTATTAATTTACAAATTGGTTTCCTTCCCCCGTGACTCTCAAGGTCTTTTACCTTAAATACAACAACCCTAAAAATAGCTTTATAAACAGTTTTTAAAAAGCCCACTACATATAGCTTCTAAAACAATAAACACAAACACATTTTCCTTTTTCTCTCTCCTGCGAAAGTGTGTTGAAACATAAATGTCATTTCCCCTCCCCCCAAAAAAAGTACAACCAGTGGCCACTCATATGGGCAAAAAAATGAAAGGCACAAATACAGGATGGGTGACACCTGGCTTGAGAGCAGTACATGTGAAAAGGATCTAGGAGTCTTGGTAGACCACAAACTTGACATGAGTCAACAGTGTGATGCAGCAGCTAAAAAAGCCAATGCAATTCTGGGCTGCATCAATAGGAGTATAGCATCTAGATTAAAGGGAAGTAATAGTACCACTGTATTCTGCTCTGGTCAGACCTCACCTGGAGTACTGTGTCCAGTTCTGGGCACCACAGTTCAAGAAGGATACTGAAAATCTGGAACATGTCCAGAAGAGGGCAACCAAAATGGTCAAAGGCCTGGAAACGATGCCTTATGAGGAATGGCTTAGGGAGCTGCGCATGTTTAGCCTGGAGAAGAGAAGGTTACCCAGTGATATGATAGCCATGTTCAAATATATTAAAGGATGTCATATAGAGGAGGGAGAAAGGTTGTTTCCTGCTGCTCCAGAGAAGTGGACACGGAGCAATGGATTCAAGCTACAAGAAAGAAGATTCCACCTCAACATTAGGAAAAACTTAAGGAACAGTAAGAGCTGTTCAACAGTGGAATTTGCTGCCAAGGTGTGTGGTGGCGTCTCCTTCTTTGGAGGTCTTTAACCAGAGGCTTGACAGCCATATGTCAAGAATGCTTTGAGGGTGTTTCCTGCTTGGCAGGGGGTTGGACTGGATGGTCCTTGTAGTCTCTTCCAACTCTATGATGATTCTATGATTCTATATCATGTCTTTACAGTGATGCTGTTCCACAGAAAGGGGCAGCCACATTGAAAGCTCTGCCCCAAGTTCCTGTGAACTGGAGTCAGTTATTTCATTGCTGAATTAATGTGGTGCAGGGGGTAGCGTGTTGGGCTAGGACCTCGGAGACCAGGGTTCGAATCCCCGCTTCACCATGAGACACATTGCAAGGTCAGTCACTACATCACAGAGTAGTTGTGGGGATTAAATGAGGAGGGAGAGAACCTTGGAGGAAAAGGTGGTGTATAAAAGCAACATATAAATAAATAAAATTGTTTTGACCCACCCTGGGACCTGATGGTGAAGGGTAGGCCAATAATAATAATAATAATAATAATAATAATAATAATAATAATACAGTCGTACCTTGGTTTTCGAACAGCTTAGTTCTCGAACGTTTTGGCTCCTGGGTGCCGCAAACCCAGAAGTGACTGTTCCGGTTTGCGAACTATTTTTGGAACCCGAACGTCTGATGGAGCTTCCGCGGCTTCCGATTGGCTGCAAGAGCTTCCTGCAGCCAATCAGAAGCCGCGCTTCAGTTTCCGAACATTTTGGAACCCGAACAGACTTCCGGAACGGATTCCATTTGACTCTCAAGGTACGACTGTAATAATAATGCCACCTCTGGTAGTGGCAGATTTCACACAGTCAAACTTGTGGAAGCTCTCCTTGGATTACGGCGCCTGAGGCAGTTGCCTCCCTCTGCCTCATGGACAGGCCGGCCCCTCAGCTAGGCCACAACATTCAAAGAGGGTGTCACGCAGGACTAAGGAGGGGTGTGGTGAGTCCTGAGGGCCAGGTAGAGAGGCTTGGGATGATGCTAGGGGCTCCCCACCCCTGTGTTAATTTATCCAGCCTTCTAAGCTCACTTGCTAAGAAGGTTGTGGGTGCTGAGGGAAGGGTGCAAGGGAGGAGATAGGTAAAGCCATCGCGTTGCAAAGAGGGAAGGCTGGCTGGGAGGAGACGAAGCCGCCGACCTGCCAAAGCAGCCGGGGAAATGGCACGTGCCGAACCATCACATTGCGGAGTACAGAGGCAGAGAGACCGCATCTCTATGCAGCTGAACCACACCTGGGAGAGAGGCAGGGATGTGTGTGTGTGTGTGTGTGTGTGTGTGAGAGAGAGAGAGAGAGAGAGAGAGAGAGAGAGAGAGAGAGAGAGAGAGAGAGAGAGAGAGAGAGAGAGAGAGCATCGCACGCATTGTGCGTAGTGTTCTGGGCATCTCATTATCCGCTACGACTGACAGGATGGAGGCAGTTCAAAGAGAGAGAGAGAGAGAGACTGCAGCAGGGGTAAGGGAGTGTGGGAGACCTACTGAAATAACAAGGGCTCTGGAGGGACTTGGTTCTGGGGGGAAAGATTAAGAGAGGCAAATCTGGCTTAGTGCAGTGCAGGGAGCCAACGGTGGGAAAAAAGACTAAAAAGGAAGACCCAATTCCAAGTAGCCAGGAGAGCCTCAGGCTAAGTTAGGATTAAGGCTGAGAAATAGTTCCCCCTCTCCAGAGCAAAAGAATAAATCAAATTGGTAAGGAAGTAGGGAGCCAGTTGCATCTGGCCGGGAGTTTATAGAATTGTGGAGTTGGAAGGGACCACGACTCCACAAGGATAGCCACACGGTCCCCGTACAAACATTTGGGTCAAACTAAAAGGGGCAAAGGGAAAGAAATCCCATTCAGTTTGCATGGAAAGGGAAGCCTGCCCGATTTGCACTTTGGAAAACAAAAATGATCTGAACCGCAGCCCTCCTTCGAAATCTGTACCTCTCCGAATTTTGCAATGCAGCTCTCCAGTCGAGATGTGTGCGCAAAAATGCACGTGCGCAGGTAATGTTGGCATAAAAATGCATATACATTCATTAAACTATGACAAGATGCATTGTATTAGGGGAAATTGCTTTCCAAAACTGTGCATCTTAGATAACATTACCTCCAAAAGTGGGTCTACCACAATACATTCATGCAAAAATATTGCTGGGAAATTTTCCCGGGGATTTTTCTATCCACTGATCAATCACAAACAGATTGATCCTTTGGAGAAGAGCTGCTGTCACGGCTGTCCCTGCCCTGAAGCTTGCCTTCCCCTGTCATGGGAACACCTGGTTGTGCCCCCTCAAAAAAATGCACCTGGGGCAACACCCCCCCCCCCCGCGAGGCCACTGCTAGGATGTGTGCTTTTTAAATTGCTCACAATACCGGTTTTGTTCAGGAACATTGAAACAAGATGGGATTGTGAAAGGCTCCAATAGGATCTCTCCAGCAGAATGGGCAGTAAAATGGTGAATGCAATTCAGCCTGAGCATATAGTGAGCTACAATGGGGTGTAACTTCATATATCCATTAGTGGAGTCTGAAGCGGAGGTGACCGATCAGGACTGAGACCTTGGGGTCAAGCTTGCTAAAAATGTCAGCCCACAATGCAGCAGCTGTGGACAAGGTGGAAAACAACCAGAAAAGGACAAGAAAATTATTAAAGGGCGAGGAAAAGTTACAGCATTGGGGCTCTTTAGAAAAAAGGCAAGAAAGAGGTGCCTTAAAATATTGCATGCTATGGTGAAAGTAGATAGAGCTCGGTTTTTCTCGTTCTTTCATGATACTAGAATCTGAGGTCATCCAGCGAAGCTGAAAGTTGGGAAATTCAGAAGAGACCAAAGGAAGGACTTATTCAAGCAGAACTCGCTGCCACTAGATGTGGCCAACAATGTGGAGGCCTTTGAAAGAGGATTCAGGAAGCAGGGGAAGGCTATGAACCATTTCCAGGCACAATGGCTGTGATTTCCACTGTCATGTCAGCTGCTGGAAATCATGTGGGGAAACTGCTGTTCCGCTCAGGGTTTACTTGGGGGTTCCCATTGTGGTACTTGGTTGGCCACTGTGAGAACAGGATGCTAGACCTCATGAGTCTTTGGTCTGATCCAGAAGTCTCTCCAGCACAACTTTTCTAGTACAGAATAAACACCACATCCTAAGAAGTTGAGATTTTGTTAAAATAAGATCCTGGCGCTGTTTGTTCACATAAACACTCGAACGGGGGCAAATCTGAATTCTAGAATTTCACATTGGGGGGGGGTGGCGGCGAGACCCCTTCCCATTCAAAATCGGAATGCACAATGTCTGCAAAATGCTGATGAGCTATTAGAGAACCGCTCCTGTTTCCTTATAAAGAAATCTAATTGATCCAGGCATTTACGACGGGCAAGATATTGAAGCAATAAGCAAAACTTGCCTTCGCTTAATCTGGCAACGGGGGATATTCAGAACCAGGAGCCAGGCAGGAACGAAGGCCAAATATCTATCGGCCGGGGTCCAACGCTCCCAAAAAGAGCTCACCAGCAATATTAAGAATGTACAGTGAGTTAGACTATTGGTCTACCTAGTTTGGTAACTGACAGGGACTCTCCAGGGTGTCAGACGAGGGGAAAGTCCCTGTCCTACCTGGAGATGCCTTGGATTGAACCAGGGACCTTCTGCATACAAAGCAGATGTTTTGCCACTCAGCTGAGCCCCCTCCCCTGTTTGATTTTGTGATCAAAGAGGCATCCAAGGACAGCCTCCGCATCAACCTTGCACGGTATTCTGCAGAGATGGACGGGGGCGCCCATTTTCAGCTCACTTTCCTGCCACCACCTCCTTAATCTCTTCCCCTCCTTGGAGGTGAGGAGGAACCGCCAGCCTTGGCGTAGCTCTTTATCTCTGTGCTTTTGGTGTTTTGAATTTCTGGCTGTGGCTGCGCCCATGTGTGTGTGTGAGTGTGTGTGTGTGTGTGTGTGTGTGCGTGCGTGCATTTTCTTCTTCTTCTTCTTCTCCTTCCCTTTGCAAAAGCAATTTCCCGCCTGGACCTTGAAGAACCCATTCGCGGCTGACAAAAGAAAAGCGAGGGTGCTCTATTAAACTCCAGACCTCTATCAATCTCGGCTGCGCAGCATTAGCGTCTGGCGTGCTCCGGCTGCACTCTGGGCTGCGCTCCGCTGCTCAACATGAATTTCAATAGTGCCCATAATAAAACGCTGGCTCAGGGAAGGCCCAGGCCAAGGTCCGAGGGGGTGGGGTGGGGGGTGGAGCAGAGGAGCCAAAGGTACCACTAAGATCGCTCGGGCATGGGGGAACCACATGTCCAGTGCTCTAGGGCAGGTGTGGGCAACTATTCAGTGGCAAGACGGAGGCCAAGACCCAAGAGTGGACAAAGGTACCCACTTTTCCTTTTTTTTTAGGGGTGCCAAAGTTCAATACATGGGCATTCAATTGCAGCAATCGGCTACTATTGTGAAGCTATCATGAGGGCTTCTAGCTAGTGTGAAAATGTTGTTGTTTAGTCGTTTAGTCGTGTCCGACTCTTCGTGACCCCATGGACCAGAGCATGCCAGGCACTCCTGTCTTCCACTGCCTCCCGCAATTTGGTCAAACTCATGTTGGTGGCTTTGAGAACACTGTCCAACCATCTCGTCCCCTTCTCCTTGTGCCCTCCATCTTTCCCAACACCAGGGTCTTTTCCAGGGAGTCTTCTCTTCTCATGAGGTGGCCAAAGTATTGGAGCCTCAGCTTCAGGATCTGTCCTTCCAGTGAGCACTCAGGGCTGATTTCCTTCAGAATGGAGAGGTTTGATCTTCTTGCAGTCCATGGGACCCTCAAGAGTCTCCTCCAGCACCATAATTCAAAAACATCAATTCTTCGACGATCTGCCTTCATTATGGTCCAGCTCTCACTTCCATACATCACTACTGGGAAAACCATAGCTTTAACTATACGGACCGTTGTCGGCAAGGTGATGTCTCTGCTTTTTAAGATGCTGTCTAGGTTTGTCAACTCTAACCTTTTTTGGGGGAAACTCTTTATATCCTGGATCAAGGAAGAGGAATGAAAATCAGTATCCCTTTATTGAGACATTTCCTAATGATTCCTGCATTGCAGAGGTTTGGACTAGATGATCCTTGTGGGTCATCTATGATTCTGTGCTCTTTCTTTTCCCTCGTTTTCTGCCACTCCACTCTCTCTAGTGTTTTCTGCCACCCTGTCTCTTTCTCCCTCTGTTTCTTCCACACCCTCCCTCCCTCCCCCTCCCTCCCTCCTTCCCCTTCCCTCCTTCCTCCCTTGCATGCTCTCTCTCTGCCACCCCTTTATTGCTGCCTCTCTCTTTTCGCTCTTCTCCCTTGCCCTGGCTCTCTCCTCTTCTCCACCCAGCGGGCTGCATGGGGAGGGACACATTGCTCTTTCCCTGAAGTCTGAACTGACAGCTTTGGAAATTGGGCCGAGAGCTTGGCATAATTATGCTGAGGGCTGCACATGGCCTTTGGGCCGCAGGTTGCCCACCACCTGCTCTGAGAAAAATCACAAGCGCACACAAACCTGCCCTTTTAGTTGTTTGGCACAGACTTCCACCTGCGCTCGGTCAAAATGCCTCCCTTCCCTGCCCGAGAAATCGTCTCAGGGTTTCCCTTGTCAGGCTCTCCTGGACTGCTGGGAGATTTCAGTGATCATCGTCCCCCCCACTCCCCCTGGGGGGGGGGAGAATGTTTTGTGAAATGCCCCATAATGCTTCTTCAACCACAAAGAATAGGGTGGGGGATTTGGGGCTGTGGATCCGACCCAACACTGCCCAGTTCAACCTTCCCGCCTTCCCTCCTGCCATTCCTGGTGATAGTAACTAAAAAACATGCTGCCTGTTTGGGGCATTTACCCATGACAATGTGGTGGCTTTTTGATTTTTATTTATTTGTTGCATTTCTATCCCACCTTTTTCCTCCAAGGAGCTCAAGGTGGCATACATTTAATTCCCACAACAACCCAGTGAGGTAGGTTAGGCCGAGAGGCAGTGGCTGGCCCAAAGTCACCCAGTGAGCTTCATGGCCGAGCAGGGATTCGAACTCTGGTCTCCCAGGTCCCAGCTTAATACTCTTAACCACTACATCTTGGGGGTACCACATGCTGTTGCACGCCACCCCAGTCTCTGTGTGGGGTGAGATTCCAGGGGTTCCTGATATTTACCCTTTGGAATGAGGGACAGTGGAGACTCTGCTGTCTTTAGGATGTGGGGTTTATTTACACCTATATGCAACCTGAGCCTGCGATGGAGGGACTCTCAGCGTTAACACCCCAGAAGGTATTGCTTCTCCCATAGCCACAGACTTGAATCCCAGCAGAAATCAGGCCTCTCTCTCTCTCTCTCTCTCTCTCTCTCTCTCTCTCTCTCTCTCTCTCTCTCTCTCTCTCTGTGGCTTTCCAGCCTGCAGCCTTTGCTTCTAGTTCACATCACAGTCATAACCTCACTACTATAAACTCTCGCTTTTTCTGTTGAGAGAGGAGGACCGCACCCATCCTTTGTCCTCTTCAGGGCCAGGCAATCAGCTCAACACAGGAAACTAGCCTGGCTTAATTTGCTTTTGACACTTGCTGGATCCAGGATTTGGAAGTGTCTGGTGCACCGTTTAGCACCCCAAGCCTTAAATTGAATTCTAACACTTGCTGGATCCAAGGATTAAAGGAGACTGGTGCCCACAAACTCATAACAATTCTCTGCTAAAATGAGGGGGGGGGGGTAGGGCTGGAAACCATGATTTTCAACATCATGATATATACCACCAGCTAAACATCACGATATGCAGATATATCACGATGTCTGAAATAAGGATGGAGCTGTGTAGATGCATTGGCTGGCTTCACTGTTTTTCCTGCATCGTGTTTTTTGCCGGCACTTGATCTTGTGATTTGCTGCCCCCCTGCGTGAGGCAGGAGAGAGCTGCGCCAGCAGAGTTAATAGGGGCTGCAGGAATCGAGAGAAGCAATGGCTGGCTTCAAGGTTTCTCTCACAGTGTGATTTCTGCATGGCACACACACATCCATCATGATTTGTGATAGATGCCCCCTAGGGCTGGGCAATATACTGATATATCATCCAGAACTGGTTTGAAGTCCATATTGTGCTATGGTTTTCATAATTTCTGACCTGGCAATTTGGACGAAATCTGGCTGAACTAAGCAGGATTTAACCCCCACTCACCAGCTGGCGATTGGGGCTTAAATCCAGCCGCTTCGGCTGCCGGTCCCTGTTCTCCTGCTGGGAAATAGCTATGGGCAGCCAAAGCATCAGAATTTAACCCTGCCCACCTGCCCGTCCAATGACATCACAAGTGATGTCAGTCAGTGGGTGGGTGTGGTTTGGGGAAATGGCCTCACAGGCTAGCTTGGACTCCCCTGGCACCCCCAAATCAGCCTGTGGGCCAGAGGTCCTCCACCCCTGATTTACACTGACTGGCAGCAGTTCTTCAGAGATTCAGGCAGGGGGCTTTCTGATCCCTACCGGCAGATGCTGGGAATTGCGACCTTCTGCACGCAAAGGAGATGCTCTACAACTGAGCAGCGGCCCTTCCCTACATATAATATCCATTCATTCGTGACATCGCTCCTGCAGCTTCCTCCCTCCGCCTCCCTTAAGCAGATGGATAGATGGAATTTAGGGAAGGGGAAAAGAGAGAGCATGAAAGTGGAAGCAGATGGAGTGAAGTTGAGGGTGCAGGCAGACGGGCCTTGGGAAATTATTTGCAAAGCTGGAATAGTCTTTAAAACACGGGGAAAGGGGAGGGGGGGTGAGAAAGGGGCTGTGAAAGTGCTTGAGAAGCCCAATTAATCCACGCACACACACACTGATCTGCTTTTCCGGGAGATTTGTATCTGGTAGCAGGCAGCTGATTGACAGGCTTCGAAGCTGTGATTCTCCTGAATGTGGTTGCAAACAGAGAGAAGCCACCGCTGGACAAGATGGTGCGCCACTGAGTTGTGCAACTGGAGGCTGATTCATTGTGGCACTGCCCCACCAACCAACCGCAGCCTCACTTACCTTCTTACCTACCTGCCAATCAATCAATCAATCAATCAGGGGAACGCCCTCCCATCAGATGTCAAAGAGAAAAACAGCTACCAGATTTTTAGAAGACATCTGAAGGCAGCCCTGTTTAGGGAGGCTTTTAATGTTTAATAGATTACCGGTATTTTATTTTATTTTTCTGTTGGAAGCCGCCCAGAGTGGCTGGGGAAACCCAGCCAGATGGGCGGGGTATAAATAATAATAATATGTTGTTGTTGTTGTTGTTGTTGTTGTTATGCTACCTGTTATTGGATCTGGTGGTTTTACCGCCTGTTGGTCTCCTCCTCGCTTTAGACTGAGAGTGTGTAATAGGCCCATGTCAACCAAGTACAGAATTTGAGCCCTGGGTTGAATCTACACATATGTAAAAATAAATGCAGTGAAAATGTTTTTTTTAAAAAGTTTTAAAATATATATATTGAATTTGCCATTAGCTCACCATCACCATCTAGTGTCACATTTGTATAATGCAATTAAAACATGCTTAAAATATATTTGCAGCTGTATAGCTGAATCTCAGGTCTCTTCTGATTTATGCTGCAATTTCCCCATTGCATTGCACTGTAATAATAATGATGATGATGATGATAAGAATGATAAAATCTTAAACTCAGATTCTCCTTTTCACACAAAGTGTTGTAGTCAGTGGTGTAGCATGGGGAGGGGCACAGGGGTGGTTGCCCCGGGCAAAAAATTGTTAGGGGCACAAAATTTCAACACTCGGTGCTGCCTCAATACAGCTGCATGCTTCCGTCACTTGGCTTTGTTGAAAATGGCTTCTCCATGTGAACCAGGAAGTGACCGCTCCAGACAACAGAACGACTCTTCTTTTCTTATCTCTGCAGCTGCGGTCTCCTGTATGACACGGACACCGTTAGGCCCTGGATGCTGGCAACCCATGCTATGCCACTGGCTGCAGTCATTTTCAGCAGAGGAAGTATACTGGTTTAGGTAAAGGTAAAGGGACCCCTGACCATTAGGTCCAGTCGTGACCGACTCTGGGGTTGCGGTGCTCATCTCGCGTTATTGGCCGAAGGAGCCGACGTACAGCTTCCAGGTCATGTGGCCAGCATGACTAAGCCGCTTCTGGCGAACCAGAGGAGCGCACTGAAACGCCGTTTACCTTCCCGCTGTACCGGTACCTATTTACAGTATCTACTTGACATGCTTTCGAACTGCTAGGTTGGCAGGAGCTGGGACCGAGCAACGGGAGCGGGGATTCAAACCGCCGACCTTCTGATCGGCAAGCCCTAGGCTCTGTGGTTTAACCCACAGCACCACCATACTGGGTTAGGAGGGCTATTTAATCCCTCCATCCCCCTTTGATAGTGAGTTAAAGGGCTGTTTACTCCATCCCTTGACAGAGGCAATACACTGGGTTGGAGGAGAGCCATTCAGCCTCCCCTAGACAGAGATAATATATACTGTCTGGTTCAGAGGGCTCTATTTATTCCCTAACTGACAGAGGCAGCCTACTGGGTTAGAGGAGAGGGATTCAGTCCTCCCATGAAAGAGGTGATACACTAAGTTAATAGGGCTGTTTAATGCCTCCCTTGACAGAGACAGGATACTGGGTTCGGCGGCGCCACCAAAGAGCTGCTCCTTCCCGGCTGCCATCCTTTCCTCCCGCATGTCATCTCCTCTTGTCACACACGCACACACTCCGCCACGGGCTCCACGCAGAGGCGACAGCCACGTCCCGGCTCTCTGTGTGACGAGGTTCCGAATGAGCCTGGAGCCCGCCAGGAGCAGCCGCCGCTCCCCGATAGCGGCTCTTTGATCTCTCCGAATTAGCACTCGCCTCCAAATGGGCCGCGATTGTTTTTTAATTAAGTTCCATTCAAACAGCTGCCACCGAGGCCGTTAGTATTCGGGGGAGGAGAGCGAGCCGCAATAACACTCTGGGATTATAAATCAGCCACGGGGGCTCCGGCTGCACGTTTTGACTGCAAACAGAGAGAAAACGCCACCCGTGGTGCGTGCATGGCAGGTTGGCTGGTCTGGAGAAGGGAGCCGACTGGAATGGCAGGGGAGCTACCCAATAGGCTTCTCTCAGAGCCAGATGTAGGACCAGACACACAAATTTCAATAATTTCTAGCAGTTTCAAAAACTTCCCTCCCTTTTTTCCCAGTTTCCCCCATCCCTCCCCAAAATGTCTATTTTGTTAGGATAATAGGAGAGGATATATCTATTAGATATTATCCTCCCTTCCTCATGCGTGTGAGCTCAGAAGAGTGCATCCCTTTGTGTCTTAACTTAGTTTTAGTTTTAGTTTAAGCAATCCTGGATTTTAAGGCAGCCTGGATTTCCCCAATATTTCCCCTTTTTCTCCCCCTTAAAACAACAACAATTTTCTTATCTATACCATCCCCATTTGGCAGGAATAAATAATCATGCAATCAGCTTTGGGGGAAGTAAAAATAACATTTCCTCGCTCAAAATACTTGTTGAAGAGTAACAGATGCAGCAGCTTTGTTCAGGCAGACTTGAAATGGTAATTCAGCTACAGAGACATACTTAGGTAAAGGTAAAGGTACCCCTGACCGTTAGGTCCAGTCGTGGATGACTCTGGGGTTGCGGCGCTCATCTCGCTTTATTGGCCGAGGAAGCCGGCGTTTGTCCGCAGACAGCTTCCAGGTCATGTAGCCAGCATGACTAAGCCGCTTCTGGCGAACCAGAGCAGCACACGGAAACGCTGTTTACCTTCCCGCCAGAGCAGTACCTATTTATCTACTTGCACTTTGACGTGCTTTTGAATTGCTAGGTGGGCAGGAGCTGGGACTGAACAACGGGAGCTCACCCCGTCGTGGGGATTCGAACCGCGGACATTTTGATCAGCAAGCCCTAGGCTCAGACGTACTTAAAAAGGTAAAGGGACCCCTGACCGTTAGGTCCATCGCAGACGACTCTGGTGTTGCGGCGCTCATCTCGCTTTACTGGCCGAGGGAGCCAGCATTCAGCTTCCGGGTCATGTGGCCAGCATGACTAAGCCGCTTCTGGCGAACCAGAGCAGCGCATGGAAGTGCTGTTTACCTTCCTGCTGTAGCGGTACCTATTTATCTACTTGCACTTTATGCTTTCGAACTGCTTGGTTGGCAGGAGCAGGGACCAAGCAACAGGAGCTCACCCTGTCGCGGGGATCCGAACCGCTGACCTTCTGATCGGCAAGCCCTAGGCTCTGTGGTTTAAACCACAGCGTCACCCGCATCCCTCAGACGTACTTAGGTCTAGTTAAAATGCAATCTGAGCTCAGACAGGCAGACGTTCTCACATTGCTGATGGGGTGGAAGGAGATGGGGAAAGAAGTGAGTGTATCCAGGCCAGTAGGAGAATATATAGCTATGCCCTCCCCCTGTCTGGGCACAGTGGGAGTGTCTCTCACACAGTCCTCTCTAGCAAACTTACAGGAAAAACTCTGTGAGCTTCAGCTCCTGTCATGTGCCTCTCTAGCAAAACCCGCATTGTTGGTTTGACTGCTTTTTAAATATCCCACGTATTTCAGGGGTAGCCAACGCCATGCAGATGCTGTTGGACTCCATCGTCCATCATCCCTGACCACCATCAATGGAGAGCATCATGTTAGCTGCCCTGGTTGCACTGCCCTCACATATTCTCACGTTCCAAACTTCTGTTCAAAAGGGTCCAGGGTCTCCGTCCAATATGAGGCTAGAGCTTCCCTTGTCTTGTTTATGTAGTCATCTGATTCTCTGTCTTCCTCCATTGCTTTCATTCCTCCCTCGGCCATCTCTGCATCTGCGGAGTCCTCAGAGAAGGCTTCGTCAATTTCTTCTTGAAGGTCGAGTCTTGCTTTATGGACCCCGGAGTCAACATAGCATTACTCTGCCAGAGCAAGGACGATGCCTTAAAATTGTATGCATTTTAGACTCCACTCTGCACCAAAGTAATCCTGAGGCGATTAGAGACCATAAGTGATGCCGCCATTTTGGTCCTCGGCTAGCTACATCCCCATGCTCTCACTTTCCATTGACTTCACTGGCCCCTCATGACATTCCGCCCTATATTTCCTGGGGGTTCATACTTCCCACCCACTACCCACCCCCAATGATTCCTATTGAACCAACCCCTTGTGGGAGAACCACTTGCAGCTATCATTCTGAAATTTGGCAACCAGCTTCGTCATCTCAGAATGGTGACTATGTCTGCAAATTCCATTCAGTTTGGGCAGAAAATGGGAAAAAAATCCCTTTTTTTAAAAAAAGCAAACAAACAAAATTTAAACCTGATCCTTAAAAACTGCATGAAACCCTGGCTACTTGTGTCTACTGTTTGGCAGGCTTAACCCACCCTGCCTGCAAAGTCCATCCACTTCTGTGAAAGGGGGAAAACATTATAAACATGCTTAGATTCCCCGTTACAGTGAATGGGAAAGAACATAGCATAAATTTTTATCACATTGAACTGAGAACGGAATAAATGGATCAGGCTGCTCTCCAATGCTACAGATTCAGAAATGAGTCAATTCTCATGACCAGTGCACATCCAAAATGTGTAGTTTTTTGTGGGTTCGAGCCCCATGTTGGCGAAGGTTTCCTGCATTGCATTGGGTTGTACTAGACGACCCTTGTGGTCTCTTCCAACTCTACCATTCTGCAATTCTCTTCCTTTCCTCCACCACAAAAACCACAAAAAGGTTTTCATCATCTTGGCAATTCCATAAACACACAAACGAACTTTTCAGAGCAGGGTGGAGAACTTCAGGCTCAGGGCATAAATGCAGCCCTTCAGACTCTCTACATAACCTTACAGACCCTGCTACACACTGGGAGTGTTTTTGCCTGGCTGGAATATGTCCTTGATCGCTCTGATCATGCTTGCCTGGAGGATAGAGAAGGGGTGTGTGTGAGGGTGTCTAGAAACTAGCATCTCCACCCCCAACATTCAACCTGGACACTGAGGTCCAGCTCCGAGGGCCTTCTGGCGATTCCCTCACTGCAAGAAATGAGGTTTCAGGGAACCAGGCAGAGGGCCTTCTTGGTAGTGGCGCCCGCCCTGTGGAACGCCCTCCCATCAGATGTCAAGGAAATAAACAACTACCTGACTTTTAGAAGATATCTGAAGGCAGCCCTGTATTTTTTAATGTTTAAGGTTTTTAATGTTTGAGGTCTTACTGTGTTATAATTACTTGGAAGCCGCTCAGAGTGGCTGGGGCAACCCAATAAGATAGGCATAATAATAATAATAATAATAATAATAATAATAATAATAATAATAATAATACAATGACTCAGCGTGTCTGGCTGTTAACCAGAAGGTTGGTGGTTCAGGTCCACCCAGGGATGGCAATGGGCAGGAGGGGGTTGGATTAGATGACCCTTGGATCCCTCCAACTGTGTGAGTCTATATTATTATTAATAATATTAATATTACTGCCTACTGTACAAAGGCCGCCATGAGGTTGCGCAGAAGGGCATGTGGCCCTCACCCTGCAAAAGGTTTCCTCTCCCCTTGATTTTGAGTAGCAGGACCAGCAGTATTTCAAAACCATTCTTCCTGCTTGCCATCTCCTGGGGGCAGGGCTGAACTTTTAAGCAGCGCACAGGCACAAACTGGTACATTAATCATGGCTCACATTTCAAACTCCCCCATCCCTCCCTTCTACAAGCAGCTCTGCTCTTTTGACTTTCAGCCGAAGGAAGGTCAGAGAGAGGACATTTCTCATTTGGATTTGCGGGTGCCAACGCAGAAGATTTGCTTGCCTCCATCAAGTTGTGGAGGTTGAAAAGCTGGGGGGGGGTGCAGTCCTCAGGTGATCTATTCGCCAACAACTCCTTTGTCGCAGGTTTAGGTGGATTAGATTTATACATTGCTTCCCATTAAAGTCCCATTTTACAACCAAAGTGTGTGTGCAAATACACAAACACATAGAGAAATAGACATACTGTACAGTACAACATACAGTACTTAGGGTTGCCATATTTCAAAAAGCCAGGGCACTGCAAAAGTTGTTCAGCTTTTTTTTAGGAAGACCCCCCAAATGGATGAGTTTTTTTAGACAAACCCCAAAGTTGTTAAGCTTTTTCCCCCCTTTTCTTTCTTTCCTTCTTTCTTTTTTTCTTTCTTTTTACATAAATGCCAAGAAACACGATTTTTCAATTGACTCCAGGACAAAGCACTGCCTTTTGGAAATTCTGGTAAACATACTCTCCGACGTTTCTCCGATGAAAATAGGAATGTCAATAATAATAATAATAAATAGCCAGGGCGGCTGTCTACCAGCTCCATCTGGTACGCAGGCTGAGACCCTACCTGCCCGCAGACTGCCTCACCAGAGTGGTGCATGCTCTAGTTATCTCCCGCTTGGACTACTGCAATGCGCTCTACGTGGGGCTACCTTGGAAGGTGACCCGGAAACTGCAATTAATCCAGAATGCGGCAGCTAGACTGGTGACTGGGAGCGGCCGCCGAAACCACATAACCTAAGAGATCTACATTGACTCCCAGTACATTTAGGAGCACCGAGTGTTGGTGCTGACCTTTAAAGCCCTAAACGGCCTCGATCCTATATACCTGAAGGAGCATCTCCACCCCCACCATTCAGCCCGGACACAGAGATCCAGCGCCGAGGGCCTTCTGGCGGTTCCCTCACTGCGAGAAGCAAAGCTAAAGGGAACAAGGCAGAGGGCCTTCTCGGTAGTGGCGCCTGCCCTGTGGAACGCCCTCCCATCGGAGGTCAAGGAAATAAACAACTACCTGACATTTAGAAAACACCTAAAGGCAACCCTGTTTAGGGAAGTTTTTAATCCATGATATTTTAATGTATTTTAATGAATTTTGGTATTTGTTGGAAGTCACCCAGAGTGGCAGGGGAAACCCAGCCAGATGGGCGGGGTATAAATAATAATAAATAATTGGCAGCTTCCAAATATATAGAAACATAATAAAACATTAAACATTTTTTTTAAAATCCTTATACAGGGCTGCCTTCAGATGTCCATACCATCCAACATTTCTCCGATGAAAAGAGAAATGTCCTTAGGAAAAGCAGGACATTCCAGGATCAAATCAGAAACCGGGACGGCTTCTGTAAATCCGGGAATGTCCCTGGAAAATAGGGACACTTGGAGGGTCTGATACAATAAATTTTAAAATACATACATTTTAAGAGCAGGTGTAACCGCACCATGGCCTCTCGGGCTTATTTCCCGAATTTCCACTTACACACGTTAGTGGTTTTTCATACACAACTACTTCATCCTCCTTGCAGGCCAGCGAGAGGCATGATCACAGCCCAAGGGCACATTCCAGCCAGGTAAAGGTGCTCTGTGAAGGTGTGGCTTGGGGAAGTGGGCGTGGCCTATGAAAGGGCGTGGCCTAGACAGAGGCCTGGAGGACCTCCTTTGTCCTGAGTTTTCCCACCCGCTGCCCTTCCTTTTTCCTCCTAAGAGGAGGAGGAGTCACTCTAGCCAGCCGACTCTGTGGCTGGCTGCCATTTTGACAGCAGATCAGCCCGCCTGGCTCCTTGCCACAGCTTTAATTCCTCCCTAGGTGACTTCCTGGGGAAGTGGAACAAAATCCATGTTTTCCTGTTAAAAAATCATCATCATAATAAAGTAAAGCCATAAAGAGCCTCATCCCCACTGGAGATTTTCCGTTACCTTTATGATTGATGGACACCCCCCCCCCTTCCACTTTGCTCCCCCTGGACGCTGTGTGCAGCTACCCATCAGTCACCGGGCTTGAAATGCTTACTGTTTCCCTGACCTGCAGGGGGCCCATCCGTCATTCTCCATAATAAAACAGGAATGGAGGTTTAATAAAGGAATAAACAGCAGCGGATCACTCCGTAAAAATGCTATAACTTTTATTCCTGGCCATAAAAACGGCGGAGGATGCCAGTGGAGTCGGAGGCTGGTAAACAAAAAGGAGGAAGTGCCACCAAGGCCTAGCCAAGGTTGACGGGAAGCTGGAGCATTGCCCAAGGGGAAGGTGCTGAAAGGGGTGTGGGGATATTTGCAGCGGCCCTGGAAAAGCAACCCCACTCAGCTCCAAAGTGTGCCCCAAAGCATTTCCCCATTCTGAGTGAGGGCAGCATGGACCCAGGCGGCCGCGCCATCACTCCGAGTTGCCTTTGCTTGCTCTCTGCAATGTCACTGCATTGCTGGATCTGATTGGCTACGTATTCCCAGTGTTGCCATCAAATTTGCTGATGTGATCCCTGATTAGCTGGGCTCGTTTAGGGAAGGGCTGAGGCAGCAACACAACAGGGAAGAATGGTTCTGCACAGGCACATCAAAATCAGGCACATACACGGAGAGGAATGAAGAGGGCAGAGCAACGAGAGACTAGACTAAAGAGCCTGAAATTGCTTGGTAAGGACCCAAACAAGGAGGAGACTTAGAGAGCTGTGGGAAGTCCTTGCAACTGCCTCATTGGGGCAAGACCTACTGGGAAGTGTTGCTGTGATCACTAGTCCTGTGCTGTTTTGATCTCTTTGGGAAAAAGAGTTAACTTCATGGACACCTTATGTTTTATTGCCTGACTCTAACTCCTGACACCTACTGAGCTTCTTGGGTGAGTGGGGATTCGAACACTGGTCTCCCAGGGCTTAGTCCGACACTCTAACCACTATACCACACTGGCTTTCAGATGTGGGTGGCGGTCTCTCCCAGCTCTATCCTGGGATTCTGGGATTTGAACCTGGGACCTTCTGCCTGCAAGGCAGGTGCTCCTCCACAGAGCTACCGCCTTTCTTCCTGGTGTCACGCAAGCGGAGAAGAAGGCAAGATCAGGACGGGAGGTGGCAAGGGCAATTGCCTGCTCTCATTGCAGCGTGAAAAGCCTGCAGATGGATGTCTCTAAAAGACACGAGGAGGATAAAGTCCTTACCCTTATAATCGCTGAGCATCGTCCTCTTAACCAGGAAGCCGATCCATAGTATGGATAATATCGCAGCACGCCTGCTGCTGGGGGGAGCAGGGAGGAAGCTGGCCGCAAAGACAAATGGGCTAATTACCGTCCATGATCGCAGTGATATATTCCCAATTGTGGCCATCAACCCGACAGGAGGGTGGAGAGAAACACAACTTTAAGTTGCCTCTTCCAAGAGCGCGAAGGCTCAGTTGCTATAGAAATGCAGAGATATTCACACAGTTTGCATGTACGTACCACACACACATCCCCCTCACCTTGACTTGGGAAGGACCAGCCTCCACCTGATACAGAAGGAGGGGGCAGAATGCCGGATCGTACCAACGCAGGTTGCAGGAGGGGCTGAGGAGAGAGAGAGACACAGCAGCTGTGATGGTGGCCGCAACAACTAGATAGAGCTTCCATGTTCAAGGGCAGTCATCACAATAGCTAAATACCAGGTGCTGGAGCAGGGGCGTAGCGTGGGTTGCCAGGCCCCGGGGCCACACTGAGAGAGAGAAACAGACAGAAGATGCATGTGCATTCAGCTGCCTAAGGGAGTCCTTGTCACCCAGATCATGGCTGCAGAGATAAGAAAAACAGAGTCACTCTGTTGTCTGGAGAGGTTACTTCCTGGTTCGCATGGAGAAGCTGTTTTCAATGGAGCCCAGCGATGGAAGCATGCAGCTGTAACGAGGCCGCACCGGGTGTTGACATTTTGTGCCCCTAACAATTTTGCACCTGGGGCAACTGCCCCTGCGCCCCCCGCTCCGGTGCTATGCCACTGTGCTGGAGAATAGGCCGTAGGCAAGGACCATACGGTGGACTTGGTTATGGGGTTTTCCAGAAACATCAGCCTAGCCGCAGTTGGAAACAGGACACTGGGGTAGGTGGACCTTTGATCTTGAGCAAACACAGCAGCTCGTTTGCTCTTACAGGACGGGGGCATGTCAGCAACATTCCTGATGGATGGATTTAATGTATTAGTTGCCCAGCGCAAGGGAGTCGCTACACAGGGTTGTAAGCTGCCTGAAAGCTTCTTAAATTCCATCAGATACCTGGGTGAAGAGGAATGTAAGAAGAGCCATGCAGGATCAGGCCAAATGGAGGGCCAGGAACAACATCCATTAATTCATTGCATTTGTATGCAACTTTTCTGCCAAAGCACCCGAGTTCGTTTGCAGTTTTGAGAAGCAGATCAAATTATATAACATGTAAAGTTTTCCGGAGAGGGGGCAGCCAAACTGTTGTTGTTGTTGCTGCTGCTGCTGCTGTTCTCAAGGCTAGCCCACCCATGATGCAAAGAGAGGCAACTGCCTCGCACGGCAGAATCCACAGGGGCAACAAATCTGGCCTCCAAGGATTGCCTTGCCCGCTACCACTGCAACTGCAACTGCGATGGTTGTTGTACATTTCTTGGCACTGGCTCCTTGGCAGCATGCCTCTTTGGCACTCCCCCCCCCTATGCCACCTTTACAGCAGCCTCTTGGCAAATGTGAAGCATTGCTGGTCTCCTCTCACCCCTAGGGAGGCAATGGGAGGCTGCCCTCTGTGGTCTCCTGGGCTTTGCATCCACCTGGCATGATTCAGAGCGGACCCTTTTCTTCCGCAACAGTCTCTGATTCCCACTTCAACTGTCAGGTAAAGATGATTTGATTCCCCTGTCCCCGTGTTCCCTATGTAGATAGAATCATAGAATCATAGAGTTGGAAGAGACCACACAAGGGCCATCCAGTCCAACCCCCTGCCAAGCAGGAAACACCATCAAAGCATTCTTGACATATGCCTCTCAAGCCTCTGCTTAAAGACCTCCAAAGAAGGAGACTCCACCACACTCCTTGGTAGCAAATTCCACTGCCGAACAGCTCTTACTGTCAGGAAGTTCTTCCTAATGTTTAGGTGGAATCTTCTTTCTTGAAGTTTGAATCCATTGCTCCGTGTCCGCTTCTCGATCTTCACTAACCCCTTCGTTCCCATTGTAGATCTTTATCCCCCCCCCTCCCCATTCCTGATGTAGATCTTCCCTGGGGGGGGGGTGGAGAGACGCCATGTTGTGGTTTGGCTCAGGTACCAAAATGTCTTGGAACAGCCCTAAGTATTATTATCTTAAAAATCTGATTGCCTGCCAACCCACAGTTTTCTGAACAAAGGTTGAAGGCTGCCTTGAAAGAAAGTCTAAGGGAGTTGGGTTTGTTTATCCTGCAGAAAGGGACCACTGAGAGACGACATAATAGCCACCATTAAATATCTGAAGGGCTGTCACAAAGATGATGGAGTGACATTGTTTCCTGCCGCCCTTTAGGGTCGGACCCGGACCAATGAATCCCAAATGCAAGAAAGGGGATTTTCACTCAACCTTAAGAGGATGTTCCTGACAGTATGAGCAGCTTGTCAGTGCAACAGACTGCCCCAGGTGCAGGTGAAAATCTCCTTTGCCAGAGGATTTGAAGCAGAAGCTGAATGGCCACATGTAGGTTCCTGTTCAGCTCAGATATACAGGAGCCCGTGACAGACCTAGCGACCTCCTCCATGGATCCCACAGGCTCTTTCCTTCTTCAAACAATCTACTTCCATCCCAGCTTGTGGCAGTGAGTTCCATAAATTCACCACACCTTCTGACCAGGTCCCAAAGCTCCAGCTGGGGCAGAATGCAGCGGCTAGGCTGGATGACAACATGTGGCACTCATGCTAAAACATCGGCACCTGCTGCCCATATGCTACCAGGCCAACACCTTGGATACCTTAAAGACCACTTGAGGGTCCTTATATCCCAGCCTGGTCACTGAGATGCTAGTATGCTCGCCATGTTACAAAGACCTGACTGGCTTCAACTAGAAGTCTCTTGGCAGCTTTTTTAAAAATACAGGATTGGGGCTATGCAGTTGTTGATTTTTTCTTTCTTGAGCAACCAGTCACTGGGAGGATTGTTCTGTGCTGCTTTTAATGCTTTCTTTCTTCTTCTTTTTTTGCCAAAATATTTTATTTTTATATTGCTCTGCACAGCCCTGACATTTTATGAGAGGGTGATTATAAATACTTTTATAAATCAAGCAACATAAAAATATGCTCTCTTTCCTTGGCATATCAAATGAGTCTCTCTTCTAGGGAACACTGAATTCTAGCTTTTATTATATATATTATATATATTATATGTGTGTACACACACACACACACACACATACACACACACACACACTGCAACAAAATGTTGCCATTTGGCCCACAGGGTGCCCTATCTATTCCATTCTCCTCCTTCTCCTTCCCCAACAGGAAGTTGCCCATAAACCTTTGCCTTTGATCACAAGAAGCCCAAAACACTCCAGCCATTCTTCCTGGGGAAGGTGTTTCTCTATCCCTTGGGCTGCCTGAAAGCATCCTCTTCTGCATCCCTTCCAGCTTCATGTTATGGTACTTATTTTTAATTTTGGGGGGAGATTGGGCAATCAGAACCATACAGGGTTTTCATAATGTGGCTGCAGAACAGAACAGCCCACACAGAATATTTATACCTCCTAATGATGACGACTTCTGTTATTAGTAGATGGGGGTGGGGGTTGGTAATTAAATAAGTCCAGGCTTCAAGGCTACCTTAACGAAACAGGGAAGGAAGAATCGCAAGATCCTGGGACTCTAAGATCAGGTGCTAGAAACTGGGGGCTAAGATGGTCAGGGATGCGCAGGCAGGTGCCGGTATGTAGATGGTTGCTGCTTTGTTTTCTTGCGTTAAGTAGAGAACGAAAGACGCTGACCCAAATTTCCAAGGCATTAACTACACGGACGGCAAATTATATACACACACAGAGTACAGGGAGTGTCTCTGCGTAACCGGTGGCTCCATTCTGCCACCTAGTGGCCGATGCACACGGCAGCCCAGGCCCTAACTCAGAGCTGGGCAGAGGGCCAGCTGTTTTGGCATAGCCTCCCTTAAGGCTTCTGTTCCAGATGTACAGAAGCTTTTGCCCCCCCCCCCCCAAACACACCCGAAATAGGAGGATGCTGCACGCATGCAATGGTGGCTGTGTTAGCAGAAAGATGCGCACGCTTTAACACTTTTCTTTCTTTCTTTTTAATGAAGAATTCCAAATATATTTGCATGCACAATGAAAGGAAGTTGAGCAATTAGCTCTCACACCTGGCTTGGACACAGTACCTAAGAATAGTCTTGTAACAGGGAGAAGGATCCATTTCGTACAACAGCAGCGGGGGGACGGGGGGGGGCGTGGAGAGAACCTTTCCTGCCCAAGGGCCGCTTTGTCTTCGGGGCAACATTCCGAGGGCCACATGCCAGGGAGGGACTGGTGAAGCCAGAAGCAAAAATGGGTGGAGCCATGAATGGAATTTTTGCCCTTGTGCAGAAGGATAGTTTCAACACGTGTCTTTTTCACACACACCCCTAAATTTTTGTTTGTTTTCAGACAATTTAACCAATTCCATTCAATTTCAATCCAATACCTGAAGCCCCATCCTTACTTCCATCATGTTTCTATTCAAATCATTTACCTCCTGTCATAAGTGGAATATTTCTCTAAAACATATACCCTACATTGCATTCCTTTATCATTCTTGTACCTTCACTTATATTTCAAGTCCTGCCTGCCATTTCATTTGGCTACAATATTTTGTCAGGTCCTCGGGGGGTCCCTTCCAACTCTACGATTCTATGATTCTAGGCCAGGCATCCCCAAACTGCGGCCCTCCAGATGTTTTGGCCTACAACTCCCATGATCCCTAGCTAACAGGACCAGTGGTCGGGGAAGATGGGAATTGTAGTCCAAAACATCTGGAGGGCCGAAGTTTGGAGATGCCTGTTCTAGGTCCAGTCGAGGTTGGTGGAGTCAGTCTGGGAAACGGAGGCTGAAAAGTCTGCCACTGGCATTTCAGTGTTTTGCAGCCACACAGAGATCCAGCAAGTGTTGCCCTGAAAAGATGCTCTCCTTCTGCACCCTGGAATGGATCGTGCTGAGAACTGCTATCTCTAGGACTCAACTTCCAGCGACAATGCTTTGCATACCTAACACTTTCCCTGCAAGTCTTAATTTTTTGATGGGGTGCAATTTTGTTTGGTCTCCACGCATCTGAGTCATGGCAAAAGAGGTTACATGTTATGCTTGCTTATTTGCAGAGGGTCTTCTTCTTATGCGGATTTCTTCCTACTGGAAAGAGGGGGCGGAGGGCGTGGAAAGGAAAGGGAGGGAGGGAACAAGATGGGCAGATATATGTTGTCATTCCTCCAAAAGTGGTAAATCGGTTGGGATCAATAATTCATCACATTCCAAACAGGTTGGTTTGTCCCAGGAGTAATCCGTCTTAATAGTCGCTCGTGGAGATGATAAGTGGTGAATAATTTAGCGTGCACACACGCACACCCAAACACACACGCACTTCCCCGCTGTAATTAAAGTGTGTGAAACTTCGTTTGTTATACAAAATTATTGCTGAATAATTCAGATCCTCAGTAATTACTAAACGGCGGAGGAATTCGCCAGCAGAAAGGGGCCCCTTCGGAGGCTGAGTCTAGGAGGGATTTGCGACAGAGCCAATTACCTCTGAACCGCGCGCATGATTTAAACCCACCGTGACCTGGGGATTTTCAGACATCATCCAATCTGATTTTTTTTTTTAGCTTTCAACTATTTATCTTATAATAATGATGATTCCTAATATTGTCCTAGGCACTGTCTAAAAATTAAATAGAGGCAGAGCTAGCCCGGCATAATTTACACTGGGGGCGGCGGTAAATTACGCTGGTGTAAACTGTTTCTGCTCTAAACTGCGTTCAGGAGCGTGGCTGGCCCAAGCCTGGTGGACCTGCTGTGATCTCACCATCATTGTTTCACCAGAAGGAGTGGCGAGGGTTTCCTCACCTATGCATAAAACCTTCCAAGCGATCTGAGGATACAGGGCAAAGAGGAAACCAAGATGCTGGCAAATCTTCTCTTTTTTGTAGTATAATTTTTTATTAAATTATTCCACCGTTTTCACAATAATCTTCACCTCAAATAGTGACATTGTTTCATAAATTGACTTCCCACCCCCGCTCCTACTTAAACCTTTATATCTTTATTACAAAAAGTTTCTCTATTACAGTTATTCTATCATTTTCCTTCTGCTGCTCTTATCTCGAATCCTGCCCCACAGTTTCATTTGACTGTAGTATTTTTTAAATATATATATATATTCTACAAAAGGCCTCCATTCAAAATGCTGGCAATCTGCTTCAGTGTATCTGAAGAAGTGTGCATGCACACGAAAGCTTATACCAGAATAAACTTAGTTGGTCTATAAGGTGCTACTGAACAATATTTTTTTTTGACTGTGTCAGACCAACAGAGCTACCTACCTGAATCAATGACATCAGTTCACTCTAGGGTGGTCGATTACGGTGAATGGGTCGGCCACCGACCACCCCCCACCTGCCTATCTTCTTACTTGCAATAATCCCAGGGGGGTGGTCCTGCCGGTCAACCTGCCTCCTCCTCAGTGTTGCCCCTTGCAGAACTAGAAGGGAGGAAGGGAAGGATGGGTGAACAAACCTAAACTTGGTTGCTTCTGCCTGTCACTGATTCCAGCTCCACCTCTCTCACCAGCCTTTATTTCTTCCGCCCTGCCAGTTCCAAAGGTCACCAGCCCTAACTGCCCCAGAGGGGTCATGTCAGGATGTCCACATCCTCATTTCCCACCATCACTTCCCCATTATTTACACCCTGGCAACTGTCTCCAGGTTTCAAAGATCCCGGCAAGTCGCTGGCGCGACAAGTCCTTTGCTTCCTCTCTCCTGCTGAGGAAAGGAGAAGATGAGCACACAATTCTTGTTTTTCTTTCCACCTTCCTTATCTTATAAGAACATTCGCTCGCCTCTCGCAGGCAGACGGGTCAGCAACAGCATCGCCGTCACAAGACACAGCCTGGCTCTGCATCACAACCATGGGCAATTGCGTGAACATGGTGAGTCCTGCATCTCAGTGCCACCCTTCTTCTTCTTCTTCTTCTTCTTCTTCTTCTTCTTCTTCTTCTTCTTCTCCTCCTCCTCCTCCTCCTCCTCCTCCTCGGGCGATCTCTCGTAGCCAAGTAAGATTGTCTTCCATAAACACGGTTTTAACAGTGAGTCCGTAAGTGACTGTGGAGGCCAATTCTGGATCCACACGTCCTTCCACAGTGGGGACATTGGTTTCCAGGCGGGAGTTGATCATGGTGAGGGTTTGCCAAGCGTGCCTTCCTCTTAGAGAGCCAGTGTGGTGTAGTGGTTAAGAGCGGTAGACTCCTAATCTGGGGAACCGGGTTCGCGTCGCCGCTCCTCCACACGCGGCTGCTGGGTGACCTTGGGCTCGTCACACTTCTCTGAAGTCTCTCAGCCCCACCCACCTCACAGGGTGTCTGTTGCAGGGGAGGAAGGGAAAGGAGAATGTTAGCCGCTTTGAGACTCCTTCGGGTAGTGATAAAGCGGGATATCAAATCCAAACTCTTCTTCTTCTCCCTTTCGTCCTGAGTTCGAGCGTCTTCAAAGTCAATGACACCTTTGGTAAGGGCTGTTCTCCAACTGGAGCGCTCGCAGGCCAGTGTTTCCCTGTTGTCGCTCTTAAGTCGCTCTTAAGTCTAGACTCTAGAACCCTTCCCCTTTAAATAGGGGGTTCACTCATAAGACCATTAAATGGGACTGAATCTGATTTCAGTCACTACAAAAATGTGGCCCTCTGTTTCTTTTGTGTCTGAGGTCATAGACATCCAACCTAAAGCCCTGACAGTACCATTTCAGGGTCTTCCTACTAATGCTGAACTTGTTGTTGTTTAGTCGTTTAGTCGTGTCCGACTCTTCGTGACCCCACGGACCATAGCACGCCAGGCACTCCTGTCTTGCACTGCCTCCCGCAGTTTGGTCAAACTCATGTTCGTAGCTTCGAGAACACTGTCCAACCATCTCGTCCTCTGACGTCCCCTTCTCCTAGTGCCCTCAATCTTTCCCAACATCAGGGTCTTTTCCAAGGATTCTTCTCTTCTCATGAGGTGGCCAAAGTATTGGAGCCTCAGCTTCACGATCTGTCCTTCCAGGGAGCACTCAGGGCTGATTTCCTTAAGAATGGATAGGTTTGATCTTCTTGCAGTCCATGGGACTGAACTGAAAGGTTCTAAAGGGAAAAAAGAAGAGTTTTAGGCTTGAATTTGGGGTGGATGAGAGGTCATCAGCAAAAGAACAGCCTTCTTATTTGTGGCAGGGGGTAATGTTATTCTGGGACAGGGTGGGGAACTTCCCCCCCAGCTTGAGGGTCTTTCTGGACAACCTTCCCGGTGGTGGCTGGAGATGGAAGCGAAAGAGGGCAGGAAAACATGGTAATTTCCACCTTTGTAAAGTAGGCTGGGTTCAACATGCACCTCCACAACCCTCTCTATCCTGCGTAGAAGAAAAGCAAGAGGCGTCCTCAGAGATCAAGGACACATTCAACTGACAGGTAAAGGATCCAATGAAATCAGGCCCCAGTTTAGCTGCCTCTGCCAATCAGAACAGGCAGCACCATGCTGGAGGGATGGGACTCAGGGTTGCTGTTGGCATCCGTCTGTCTCAAGGGACAATGGAGTGCGCCTCCGGGGGCGAAGTCAAACCGCTGGAGAATCACACCACCTGCTGGAGAATCACACCACCTGCTGTGGCTGCAGAGACTGGTAACGCGTAACAGCTGCCTCCTGTGTTGTTTTTGCTGCGTTAGCAGCACAGAAGAAACCTCTCAGGGGTGCAAGTCTGGGCAGTGTGCATGAACGTCCTGGGCTGCCCAAATGACAAGACGACACCCCCCCCCCTCTTTCCTTGCTGATGTAGTAGTCCAAAGGAAAGCAGAGCAATCTGGTTGATACCAACTTGGCTGCAGGAGTGGCTGGAAGGAGACATACTCCATGTTTGTGTAGGGCTTGCTCCTTAGCCTTTCTCTTCCCCCAAAAAGATGACCCACAAGTCAGCAGGTACATATTTTTATTCACGGTTTACTCTCATGAATGAACGTAGCCACAAGGCAGCAGAGGTTTAGAATCGGAGCTTTCCTTCTCCTTGATTGACAGGTTGACAAGCCCCGTCTGCCCCTCACTTCCCTCTCCACAGCAGAAGCCACCTTCAGTGTAAAGCAGGCTCAGTATAAAGCAGATATATTGGTTCAAGATTGTAGTATATTGGGTGATTTAGTGCTTTTAAATTGGGTTTTAAGAGGATCTTTTACGTGCCATGAGAGAGAGAGAGAGAGAGAGAGAGAGAGATGGAAGGAGGAAATACGTCTTGCTGAGCACCCACCCCGCTCTGGAAATAACAATATTTATATAAACTAACAAGAAAGCCAGAGAAAGAGGCTGAGCAATCAATCCATAAACAGTGAAATATCAATATAGAAAATGACCCTGTTATACGACATCGTTCAAGGCAACAAACTGCATCGCTCTCGACGACACCCTCCTTAATTTCTGCAGCTAAATTTGCAAGTAATGCCACTCCGGGTACAATGGATGGGCTGCTTTGGCAGGGTTCGGGTTTTTGTCTCAAGGATTGCGGAACTGTAGCTTTAGGAGGGAGCCCAAGGGTCATCTAGCCCAACCCCCTGCAAAGTCTTTGACACACTGCATAATCCGCTTGCGAAATTTGTTGTTATAAGGTATGGCATTCACAGAACCATAAGAGCTGGAAGGGGCTCTAAGGGTCATCTAGTCCAACTCCCTGTAATGCAGGAATATCTAGCTGTCCTTTATGGGAATCGAACCTGTGACCTTGTTGTTATCAGCACCATGCTTAGTCTAACCAATGGAGCTAAAACAGTCATCAGCCTATAGGGTAAAAGGAGATTTGCTAGACAAATTCTCGGAGAATAGGTCTATCGATGTTTTCTAAATATAAGGTAGGAACATAGGGAGATGCCTTATATGGAGTCAGACTATTGGTCCAGCTACCTCAGTACTGCCTGCACTGACTGGCAGCAGCTCTCCAGGGTTCCAGACAGAGAGTATCTCCCAACCCTACCTGGAGATGACACTGGGGACTGAACAGAGACCTTCTGCATGCAAAGCAGCTGCTCTGCCACTGAGCGATGGCCTTCCTCTCTCTTCCTCCATCTTCAGAAGAAGTTTACCTCCAATTACCGGTGGGGGAGGCCTGTGGGGGCTCCTGACTGGTCGCTGTGCAAAACAGCACACAGGAATAGTGTTGATCTTTGGTCTAGAACAAGCCAGGCTCGCTTGCTCGTCTAATTGCTCCAGGGCTGCTTCTGAGTCTTTATTACAACGTGCCTTCTTTTGCTTTATGCTGTGCTCTGTATTTTACTGATTTTATTGAGTTTGCGATTTAGCCATTGCTCACCCTTTGAAATCCTTTGAAAGCCAGCTTGAAATCTTTTTTTAAAAAAAATGAAAAGATGGGAGTTTACAATGTTCCGAATGAATAAAACCAGAGGGAAGGAAGGAAGGAAGGAGTAGGAATTGGGGGTGCAAAGAAAGAAAGAGGAAAAGTGCTTCCTGGCAACCTGTTTATTGAGCATTCATCCTGATTTATTTGCCCGGGAGATTAGATGGCGTCAGAGCATTTGCCTGTGGGGAAGTTACCATGCAGCGTCGTATCACCACGCAATCGCTATGCCACACGTTTCCAGTGAATTTCCTTATTGCAAGGAGTCTGGTCTTTGGGGAAAGCTGATTTGTTCAGAGCCAAATCCACTTTAACTTTGGCAACCTGAATCTGCCAGTATGTGGCAGAAGCCTCATCTCTATTATACAGTGTAAGCATGGTTATAAAGAAGAAAGAATCATGGGAACTGTAGTTTGTAAAGGGTGCTGAGGGTCCTGAGGAGACCCCCACCCACATTCCCCTCACAGAACTACAACACCCAGAGTTCCCTGGGGAGAGGGGGCAATTGTTCCACCACTCCTGGAATTTTCATTTCTATTATTATTATTATTATTATTATTATTATTATTATTATTAAATTTATTGTTTATACGCCGCCCATCTGGCTGGGTTTCCCCAGCCACTCTGGGCAGCTCCCAACAGAATATTAAAACACTAGTGTATTTCAGCCCGTTCAATAACGGGCGCTAGAATATATGTGAGAGGAGCAGCGGGGCTGCGGCTTTCCCTCTCTCTCTAGAAAGAAAGAAATGCTTTTAATGATAAGACATAATGTTTAACTTGTGTACTAAGGGCAGCGGAGGTGCAGCCTTAGAACAGTTTGGACAGGAGGGTTCAGTGACCGCAGTTAGACGATTACATTAGCAATGCCTGATCACTTAATTCAGAATACATGGATAGAATCATAGAGCTGGGAGGGACTCCCAGGGTCATCTAGTCCAACCCCCTGCAATGCACTTCTCTGAAGTCTCTCAGCCCCGCCCACCTCGCAGAGTGTTTGTTGTGGGGGAGGAAGGGAAAGGAGAATGCCTCCCCCTTCGCTCCGGGAAGGCAAACGGCGAAAAGCCCCCGCCGCGCCGCACTTCGGCTTGGGGACTGGTTTGGCGGCGGCGGGAAAAAGAGGAGGAATTCCTCCTCTTCTTCCCGCCGCCGCCAAGCCAAAGCCGGCTTCCCTCGCCGAGGAAGCGCCGTCCCATGCCGGAGGTGCGCGGCAAGGCTGCCGGGGGGAGCGCTTCTTTCCCCCGCCGCCTCGCCGTGCACCTCCAGCATGAGACTGGGCTTCGGAGCGGCGGTTGGCGGAGCGGCGGTTGGCCGTTGTCCCTCCGTCCAATCCCTGTGTCTCTGGGGTACATGCGCAGTACCCCAGGGACACACGGGACAGCTTGGACGCAGGGACAACTTGGACATTATTATATAGGATAAGACATTAAACATTAAAAACTTTCCTAAACAGGGCTGACTTCAGGTGTCTTCTAAAAGTCAGGTAGTTGTTTATTTCCTTGACATCTGATGGGAGGGCGTTCCATAGGACGGGCGCCACTACCGAGAAGGCCCTTTACCTGGCTCCCTGTAACCTCACTTCTCACAGTGAGGGAACCGCCAGAAGGCCCTCAGAGCTGGGCCCTTGCAGATGGCCATGCAACCTCTTCCTTAAAAACTCCAACCATCTGACGGAGTCCATTTCACCGTTGAACAGCTCTTACCCTCAGAATGTTCTTCCCACTGTTTAGTCAGAATCTACTTCCTTGGAATTTGAATCCGTTGATTCAGATCCTACCCTCTGGAGCAGCAGAAAACAAGCTTGCCCCATCTTCCATGTGACAGCCTTGTAGCTATTTGAAGGTGGCTATTGTACCACCTGTTGTCTTTGTCCATGGAGTTTTCTTGGCAGGGATACTGGAGTGGCTTGCCAGTTCCTGCTCCAGGTGGATCATGTTTAGTCAAAACTCTCCACTATGACCTGTCCATTGTGGGTGGCCCTGCACGGCATAGCTCATAGCTTCTCTGATTTATTCAAGCCCCTTCTCCACGACAAGGCAGTGATCCATGAAGGACAGCATCTTAAAAAGCAGAGACATCACCTTGCCGACAAAGGTCCGTATAGTTAAAGCTATGATTTTCCCAGTAGTGATGTATGGAAGTGAGAGCTGGACCATAAAGAAGGCTGATCGCCAAAGAATTGATGCTTTTGAATTATGGTGCTGGAGGAGACTCTTGAGAGTCCCATGGACTGCAAGAAGATCAAACCTATCCATTCTGAAGGAAATCAGCCCTGAGTGCTCACTGGAAGGACCGATCCTGAAGTTGAGGCTCCAATACTTTGGCCACCTCATGAGAAGAGAAGACTCCCTGGAAAAGACCCTGATGCTGGGAAAGATGGAGGGCACAAGGAGAAGGGGACAACAGAGGACGAGATGGTTGGGCAGTGTTCTCGAAGCTACGAACATGAGTTTGACCAAGCTGTGGGAGGCAGTGCAAGACAGGAGTGCCTGGCGTGCTATGGTCCATGGGGTCACAAAGAGTCGAACACGACTAGACGACTAAACAACAACAACAGCAACAATTGTACCACCTCTCAGTCTTCTCTTCTCCAGGCTAACTATACCCGACTCCCTCAACCATTCCTCATAAGGCTTGGCTTCCCGACCCTTGGTCCTCTCGGTCGCCCTCCTCTGCACACGCTCCAGCTTGTCAATACGTTCTTAAACTGCAGTGTCCAGAACTGTCTGGACACAGTACTTGATTAAGGTGTTGGATGTGCAGCAGCTGTGGAAAAAGGTGGATTCCACGCAAGGGATCATTAGGAAAGAAGTTGAAAATTAAACTGCCAATATCACAATCCCTTTGTACAAATCCATGGTGACGCCACACATGGAATACTCTGTACAGGTCTGGTTACTACACCTCAAAAAGTATGCTGTGGAGATGGGGGCAAGGTTCAATCAAGGGGTTGTATTAAGGAAAGTTACAACATATTGGGCTTTTTAGCATAGAAGAAAAGGCAAGCTGGAGGGGAGAACACAAGAGGTGTAGGAAGAGAGCACAGACAATATGTTTTCTTTTTCACAGCACAAGAATTCAGGAACACCCTCGGAAGCTGAAAGCTTCCTAGAATTTTAGACATTACATAGAATCATAGACGTTGGACCCAGACCCTGAGGATCATCTAGTCCAACCCCCTGCAATGCCGGAATATGCAGTTATCCCGTACGGGGCTCAAACCTGCAACCTTGGTGTTATCAGCACCACGCTCTAGCCAACTGAGCTACCCAAGACAGATCAAAGAAAATACTACTTCACACAGTGAATAGTTCAAGTAGGAAATCTGCTCCCATAAGAGGCAGCAATAGCCATGAACTTGGGTGGCTGAGGGTAAGATAAAACCCATGGGGTATAAAGCTATCAACTCGTCATGATGGCCATGCGCTCTGTCCCCTGTCGAAGGCAATATGTCTCTGAATGCCAGTTGCTGAGAATCACCAGTGGGGAGAGCTGCTGTTGCACTCAGGGCTTCTCATCTGCATCTGGCGGGAGAAGAAAATCTTGCATTTGTATGTTGTTATGAAAGGAAGGAAGGAAGGAAGGAAGGAAGAAGGGAGGGAGGGAGGGAGGGAGGGAGGGAGGGAGGGAGGGAGGGAGGGAGGGAGAAAGGAAGAAAGAAAGGCAGGCAGGCAGGCAGACAGACAGACAGACAGACAGACAGACAGACAGACAGACAGACAGACTTAGGCTAGATTTAACTAAAGTCTGGTTGAGGAAGAGTTGGATGAGACCAGCTAGGCATCTCATTCCAATTCCACCCTGCAATCTTATCTAAATCTCAGGAGACCTAGTGAAAAATTGTTCCATCTTCGTTCACACTAGGAAGGAGATCCCAAGGGTGCAGGAAGGAAGATTATTATATTTATAAAATAGCCACTCTTCCCACGCTGTGGCGATTGGGGGTGGGGGTGGTGGATATAAATGAAAACCATTTTCAATCAGCGACCAGTATGCAGGCCTAAATCAGCGCTTAATTTCTACAAATTAGAAATAACAGGCCTTCAGTTTGTCTGGAAACCTCCAGTCTCTGATCACCAGAGTCTCTTTAGAGAGGAAAACTGTGTATTAGCAATGAGGAAAAAATGCATTCTGCTTTGTTCAGCTCTGACTTAATAGGGTTGAGCACTTTCTAAAGCATACTATTAAAAAGAAGAAGGAAAAAGCACAAAGGCTAAGGCTGCAAGTCTGTAGCCACTAATCTCAAAAGACATGTGTAATTTGCACTGTAAGAGAATGATCTAGCGCAAGGGTTTCCAAACTCCACACCCCGCCCCCCGACCACTTGAAAATTACCGAGGGTCTTAGAGGACCACTTAATGGTTTATCTGCCCATTGTAGCAATTGTAATGAACTGCTGGATGCTGTGTGATTTATAACAGTATTTTATTGCTCCTTTTAGGCTATAGTCAACTAATGTTTACTCAGAGTAGACCCTCTGAAATTAATAACTATGGCTAATGTAGTTTTATTAATTTCCATTGGGTCTACTCCAAGTAAAGGTTTAGTTTACTATAACTATTTTTTGTTTTGCATTTCAGTGTAGATTCAAACTGTAACACAATAAAGTACAAGAAATGGAAGAAGCAATGAAAATGCAATTAAAAATCAATATGAATATTTAATCTGATAGGTGTGCTATCTCCCGTCTACTACCACAAATTCACAGACTGAGGCTGGATCTACACAGATTTTTTTTATTAAAACAAAAACCGCTATGAAAAAATATAGCTCCCAGTGCAATTTTCCATTGACTTTGGATCGCTGCTCTACAGCGCCATCTGGTGCCACATTTTTATAACACATTTATAATGTTATAATTGACCTGTATAGCGGAGTCCGCTGTGTGAATGAATCTCTTGGACCATTGTTGGTTTATGGACTGCCATTTGGGAATTCCTAATCTAGGAGGGTTTTAGTTTGAATCTTGTCTCTGCCAAGCACACAGTAGGTAGCTTTGGTCAAACCTCGGTTCTCCCCCTCACCGCATCTGTCATATGAGGATAATAACAGCAGCCTACCATGTGCTCCATGTCAATTTCATGACTTATAAATTAAGTCAATCCTGTTCCATTTCTGCATTTGTTAGATTTTAAGAAAAATGCATGAAAATGAGTATTTATGACAAAATGCGTATTTACTAGGGGTGTGCAAGGGCCTAAGGTTTGCCTTGAATCTGTGTTTTTAAAGAATAATAAAACCCCATCTATTTCTGAGGCACTCTGTTTTCTCCTTGATCTGTGATTTAGGTTCCGAGTCACTCTCTATATAATGAAGTTCTATGTTCCTCACTCATTCTTATGGCAGATCTAAAAATATCTATGCTTTCTTTCTTTTGGTATAAGCAGGTGAAATTTGCAGGTACAGGAGCTCCACTCCCCATTGGCTTACGCCTGCCAAATTGCAGGCAAATAGGTTCAGGGGCCTTGAAGTAGATGAGGTTAAAAAGGGATTGCCGTATTTTTCCGTGTATAACACGCCCCCGTGTATAAGACGGCCCCTATTTTTGGAGACTCCAAATTAAGAAAATGGAGGGAGATTGCCCAGAGTTGTTGAGCTTTTTTGAGTGGGTTGCCAAAAATAGCTCACCCACCAGACCGACGCTGCCAATCACATGCATCACTGAAGCCGCCAATCGCCCACCCAATTGGTGCAGCGGCAGCCAATCATCAGCAGGCCTTGCCACAGTCACCAATCACTTGCCCAATCACCGCTGACAATCTCCTGCTCGCAGCTGCAACCAATCGCCCGTCCCCCCTCTGCACTATCCGTGTGTAAGACAACCCCAAATTTTTAACATGATTTCATAATTAAAAAACAACAACATCTTCTTATACACGGAAAACTACGGTAACTCTTCCCTATAATCCGTGTTAGGGCTGTGACTTTCTTAGGTCAACTAAAACTCCAAAAGCCATTGCCCAGCTCAGCTTTCATTCAAGGTGAAGCTGTCTCGAATGCTGCCTTGCAGGATGTTGAAGATGGCGATGGTTTCAAGTAGAGCAGCAGATCGTTTTTTTAAAAAAGTGAAAGGAAGTATTCAACTTAAAACTACTATCCACTGCTCTGCTTTAGTAAAATAAATAAATAAATCCAGAACTCTTCAGTGCTCCACAGACAGGATTCAAGACAGCCTCACTTCATGAAAGCCCCATGGACCTAGAATAGAGAAACTCAGAGACATAGCGAAGCATAGAGAGACAGGGCCGAAAAGTGGAGAGCAATAGAATGCTTTGTGGGGGGCCAAATATGACCCAGATGCTCTATTAATATTGTGGGTTGACTTGGGAAGGGTAAAATAACCCCCCAATTTGCCTTGTTCTCCAGCCCCAGCACTTCATTCTGCTATGTTTGGGTGAACCAAGAACTGCATCAGAAAATCCAGACAAGTATGAAATCCAAAGAGTAATTTCATTCTGATCCACGCATTTGTCCAAGAGATGCAAATCAGGCCAGCCTACGTCAGAATTCACAAAATTAGGAATCCTGGAGCATTCCCTAAATTCAGATGCCCATTACTGTATTGTATTGTGTTTGCGATGTGCAAATAATACTGACCTACTCTCGTCTTCTGCTTCCGTCGTTGTTTTTAAGCAACGTTCTAAAAATGAAAATGGATACCTGGATCAGTTTTTAAAACAGAAGTTTCATACACAGTGCTTTGCAAGCAAGAAACACATGTTTATATTCCAGTTGTTATGAAATGCAAAAAAAAAAAAGGTGTGCTTTCATCCAGGGATGATAACAGAACTCCCAGACCCTGAACTTGGGAACACGGAGAGAAATACCTTTCCATTATCCAAAGATAACTACATTTCACTTCACACATGAACAGAACTATTCCTCTCCTCTTGGACACACTTTTAAATAGCTGATCGCTGTCTCCATACGCTCTGCCAAAACTTCCCTCCCCTAATTGCATAGAGCCACCGAGCATTACCAGACCCTGAAATATATCCCCTGACTCTTTTCCTCGCGCTTGAGCTGGTGGAACATCTTCCTGTCTCTTATTCTCTACAATCCCGCCCTGCCCTGTGTTGCTAAATCTCTTAAAGCAGCTGAACTGGTTGCCGGTTGTTTTCTGGGCCCAATTCAAGGTGCTTTCTTCAACATTTTAAGCCAAGGAAGGAAATGTTATTCCATACTGAGTTTAGAGCCGCCTGTGCTCTAAAGCTAGAAGATGGGTGCTCCTGATGGTCCTTCCTCAGTTTGAGGAGTGTGGTCCAGAGGCCCGGGAAATGGCCTTCTCAGTGGTGGCTCCTCATATTTGGAGCTCCCTCTCAGGCTTCATCTCTTTATAGTTTCAGGTGGCCTGTTAGGTCACACCTTTTCCAGCAGGGTGTTTTGAGAAAAAGAGACCTGATTGCTGCCTCGAATAGCAGTGATAACCGCCGTTGTTTGGCTATTTGTTACCATGTATGTTTTAAAGGATTGTGCTGCTTTTATTTTATTTTTTCAATTTCCTCTATTTGCCTGTTGTAAACTGCCCTTGGGTTGCGCAAAGGGTGTTAGTACAGTGGTACCTTGGTTTGCATACGTCTTGCTTTGCATACATTTTGGATTACAAACACATCAAACCCAGAAGTGTGTGTTCCGGTTTGCAACCTGGTTTGCAAACCAAGGTACCACTTTTACGATCCAAAGAAAGAGTCTAAACGCTTAAAAGAAGATAAAGGTGGCAACAGCCTCTGAAATGGTGGACCCAGTTCCTGCGTTAATGTAACTGGCATGTGCTGGACGTCTCTCTCCCCCACCCCACCCCCAATGGAAAGTGTTTTCATGCGAACGCAAGTCCAGACAGGGCAAAATTGGCAGCCTTCCTAGGACAATCTCTGAGTTTGTTTGCACTGTGGAGTCACAGGGGAGACTGGCCCTGCCAGGCCATTGTTCTCGACTGTTAATTACCGTCAAAACAGACATAATTTGTTTTGTTCCTGGAGAGTCTGGTGTGGATTCTGTGATTAGAGGAGGCCTTTCCTCCTGAAGTTGTGTGTCTTGTCGGCGTACAAACACATAACATAAGGAATTCACTTGCCAGAAGTTGGAGGCGGCGATTTTAGCTTAGCCGTGTTGTTGTTGTTTTTTAAAGAGAACTGGAAAATACCGGATCCAGGCCAACCCAGGGAATACCCAACCCAATCCTGTCAGCTTCCTCCCCTTCCTTGGTCTCAGTCTTGCCTTTGTACAAATGAGCAGGGAGGAGAATGGGGACCAGACGAAAATGAGTTGGTTCTCCTGAGGGCTGGGCAGCCCATGAGGTGGACTGAAGCAGCCATCTTGGGTGGTGGAATCCCATGTGCAGCCATAGCTGCCAAGTTTTCCCTTTTCTCGCGAGGAAGCCTATTCAGCATAAGGGAATATCCCTTTAAAAAAGGGAGAACTTGGCAGCTATGTGTGCAGCTTCTGGTGAGATCTCACCGCCAGCTGCCACCACACAACCACAGCAGGCAAGGTTTCGGCGCAGGCCGCAGCCTCTCTCCACCTCACCTCAGGCAGCGAAATGGGCAGGCCGCCCCTAGATTTGCCTGCCATTTACCCTGGTTCCACCTCCTGGCGGGCTTCCTGCCTTGTGTTCTATCAGTCCTAAAGGGAACCAGCCACCCAACAGTTTTTTTGTCTTTTTCGGTGATTTACGTAGGTGGAGCTAAGTTACACCTGGGACCCTTTGGGACAGTTTTTTGGTGTCTGAAATGGGACCATTTGAGGCCCAGAGAGGGCATGGCGGTACTGAGACTGAGCAGAGGCTTTTAGAGTCTGATGCAAGGTCATAATAGGCCTGACAGAAGCTTTCAGGCTATCTATCAGGCCTGTTGCACGGACGTCATTGCCAAAACTCAAGTTTCTATTTTCATAGAATGGTAGACTTGGAAGGAATCCTGAGGGTCATCTGGTCCAACCAAGGAATCTCAACTAAAGCATCCATTTTGTCAAAGGTTCGCCAGCTGACAGACTGCTTTGCCCATGCTTAATATTTCCTGCTACTCGCTAGAGATGTTTGCCTCTAAAAGGCAGGCTTCTCCTAATCCGGATTTTCCAAAACAATCAGAGCACTGAAACACAGCCATCCCTTGAAATTTGTGCTTGCCTGAATTTTGCAATATAGTTCACCAGGAAACCCACCCCCCCCAAAAAAAAAAATGTGTAAAGAAACTGCATAGTTTTTGATGGGCAGCCTATTGGTGAACATTCGAAAACTTGCATTGCATTAAGGAGAATTGCTTTGCAAACATGTATGTTAGGCAAGATTGCATACAGAAATGTGCATGTCCAGAGAAATTTGCACTAAGACGCTGGTGATTTCCAGGAGGGTTTTAAAAAAAAAATCAAAATCCTGCAAAATGGTGTGGAAATGTGGAGAACTGAATTTAAGATTTAAAAAATGAGAAACCAAAATTGACAGGCTCACCTATCTTTGTTCCTCCTGGTCCTCTGATCCAGGGTCGTCCCCCTTCTGCAAGTTGAGTCATTCTCCAGAACTTTACTCCCCTCTTTCCCCAGGCCACCTAGTATGCAACAAACAGAACTCCCAGGCAATTTGCTTGTTTAAGAAAAGGCTAAGGTGGGAAATAAATTTCCATTAATTCAGAGCCGCGGCCTGACAGGAGAGGCATAAAGTTATCAAAGCAAATATGAAGGAGGGAGGCTCATTTACATGCTAGCTGAGTGTGTCCTTCAGTGATGACTTTTGGACCAAATAGATCTACTGCTCCTTGAGATCTTGAAGCCACATGTGCATGCGTGTGTACACACACACACACACATACACAAAATTATTTTCCTACACCTTTCTCCAAGAATGCCTGATCGTTCACTAAACAAAGGTTTAGTATGTGCAAGGGCTGCAAACAGCTAACTCATATTTTTATTATTGTTATTGTTATGTACTAAGCTTGGATCCTAGAACAATAGGCATGTAGGATCCTAGAATGCAACAACTGATTGGCCTGCAGGAAAAGACCAATCAGGCCCCAGGAGGGAAGCAGAATCAGCCAATCAGATGGGACTCACTGTGTAAATAATGTATATGAAAGCTTGAGGTTTGGGGGGCATTTCATTCACTGTTTTACAAGCTGCAATAAAGAGCATGAAGTCACTACAGGACTCCAAGTATATTTCAGTTACTAATTATTTAAAAATCTATACCACCCTATACTTGAAGGTCTCAGGCCTTTATTTGACAGCAGAAGAAGGAGCACTCCTGCCTGCCGATGTCTCTCCCCCCCCCCCGGTCTCAGTATTGCCCTTTGCATACCCTCCAAGTGTATCGGGAAAAACCAGGACATCCCATTTTCAATCAGAAGAGAACGGCGGCCATTTTGGTTGCTGTGATCTCACGCGATTTTATGGTGCTACCCCCACCCCACCTCGCAAAAAAACGCTTTTCCAGGGATGCAATGTCGTGTGGCGCCCCAAAACATGTGTTTTTGGATGCCATGCCTGAAAAGGTGCTTTGGGTGGGGGGCACGGCAGAAAATCACAGCAGGTCACGTCAACCAAAATGGCTGCCATGCTCTCATGATGATGGAGTCCCAGATTTTGGCTCCAAAGTGTCTTTGTAGAACTCAGCAGGGAGGAGGAAGATGGGGATAATAACTAGAATTATTTGCCTCTGCCTGGCGTTGGTTCTGGCTCCACCTATCAGTGGCTCGGGCTCCATATCCTGTTGCCTTCTGCCCCACTGGTCCCAATGGGGCACCATACATCACTGCGCAAACCTACAGCTAGCCAGGGCCCGATAGATATAAGAGGTGGTCTCAGCTGCAAAGCCCATCCTTCTCAGAATGGAAACAAAGAGAAGTTAAGTCAAAAGCTACGAGCAGAGAAATTTGTGGCCGTGCCTTTCAAGCCCAGGTAGCAGGCGTCCCTTCCCAAATGCAATTACTTTGGGTGAATATGACAAGCAAAAAATGGATGCCAAGCTTCCCATCAACAGCCAATAAATCCAGCTCAGGGTGGTTTATGGCTCTCCCTCCCTGATCCTCCAGACAGAAATTGACCTCGGATGTTTATGTTATCTTAAGTCTAGAGAAACAGGGAAGCGTTCGAAGTACGGGTCTGCAATAGGAAACAAACTTCATTTGGCGGACCTCAATTGTTCCCCAATGCCAGCAGGGACCAGGTCCAGAACTGCTTCGCTTCAGCAAGGTGGCTCCCAAGGCTATCCTTTCCAAAAGCCAAAGGAAGCCACTTGGCTCAGGCAGCCGATCAGGCAATGGAGGCTGGTTCTAATGGGACCAACCATGATTTTCCCTTGGTCAGCCGCCACCTGCCTGCTTCCTTTTTCCCCCAACCATGCTCTTCTGGCCAGCTTCCTCCTCCTTAGACTCAATGATGCCTTTCTAGAACACAGCAGGAAGATGGAGGAAGAAAGGAATGGAATTGGAATGGCTCTTCCTGCCATTGGCTCTGTTCTGCCTCCACCTAATTTTGGACTCCCTGCTTCCCCACCCTGCCAACGGGCACCAGCCACCACTAAGATTTTGTTTGTTTGTTTGTTGCAATTATATCCCATCTTATTTCTGCAAGAAGCTCAAGGTGGCGTACATGGTGTGTCCCATCCCGCCCCCCCCCCATCTCATTTAATCCCTACCTCAAGGGCTGCCTCTCTCCATATGAACCAACACCAGACTCTGCAATCGTCCTCTGAGGCCCTTCTTCGTGTGCCCCCTTCACAAGAGGTCCGGAGGGTGGCAACACAAGAACAGGGCCTTTTCTGCAGTGGCTCCTCAGTTGTGGTATTCTCTCCCCAGGGAGGTTCGCCAGGCACCTTCATTATACACCTTTAGGCACCAAGCAAAAATGTTCCTCTTCAGACAGGCTGATTGACACGTCAAGCCCTTGTGGGATGGAAGTTATTGGTTTGTTGTTGTCCTTAATTTTGTTATGTATTTTGTGGCTTTTTTTAATCTTGTATTTTTATGTTGTGAACTCCCCAGAGATCTTTAGATGAAAAGTGATATACAAATAAAATATAAAATAAAATAAAACAGCCCTGTGAGGTAGGTGAGGCGGAAAGGCAGTGACTGGCCCAAGGTCACCCAGGGAGCTTCATGGCTGAGTGGGGGTTTGAACCCTGGTCTTCTAGGCCGTAGTCCAACACTCTAACCACCACGCCACACTGGAGGCAGATCTACACTCATTGTTTTTAACGTTCGCAATGCATTATTTTTAACATTCATAATGCATTATTAAAATGTGACACCAGAGGTTGCTGCGTAGCAACCCAAAACCAGGTAGACGGTGTGGAAAGGAAGCAAAAAGGAAACTAAAGAGGACTTTCCCCATCTTAACATTTCAGAACGATATTTCCAATTTTGTTCTAATAAGGTCGTAAAAGTGAGTGTAGATCCAGCCTCAGGAGAGGCAGCAAAGGAACGTAGGAAGCTGTCTTATACTGAGTCAAGCCGCTGGTCCAGGTACAGTATTGCCAACCCTAACTGCCAGCAGCTCCCTGGGGTTTCAGGTAGGCATCTCCCCCACCTAGAGACACCATTAGGGATTGAGTTTGGGCCCTTCCATATGCAAAGCAGATCCTCCACCCCTGAGCTAGCTACAGACCTTCCCCGTGCAACTGCTTCTGGTGACATCATCCATGCATTTGCGTTTGGTTAAAATAGTTCTGCTTATTTATTTTTTTAAGGGTGCGCTCTAAACCTCTGTGTTGTGTCTCACCCTTTATTCAGGACAGGAGCCCAAGCCATGTCTTGGAATCTGCTGACTTTGCAGACCTGCTGGCCACCTGGACCGAGGATTATACCTATGAAGATACCACGCTCGCTGACAGCGCTCTCCCCGCACCGTGTTACAGCACATTTTGCTCCTCGGTCGGCGGCGTCATCCCCACATTCCTGGTGGTAGCTGGCACTTTGGGCATCCTCGGCAGTCTCGCCCTGGCCATTGCCTTGGTCATGTGCTTCCGGCTTTGGGAGCAAACCGGGCTCGCTCTCACAACTCTGTCAACCGCCCTCTTTGCCACCATCTTGCCGTTTTTCGCAGCGGGGATCAGCTGGGGCTGGACCTTTGGGGACGGGCTCTGCCGGGTGGCACAGGCTGTGAAGTATGGGTGCCTGTTTTCCCAAGGGCTCTTGGTGGCTGCCTGTGTGTGCCCAACGCCCAAGGCAGCTCTTCCTGGCTGCCTTTTGCCTCTCGTTCTCTGGGTCACAGGCTTCCTGCTTGCGATCCCTGTCGCCGTGATCCACGGCACGGCTAAAGACGGGGGAGCAATATGTGCCCTGAGCCAGGCACCTGAGGTGCTCTGGTGGTCTCTCACTCACGTCATCTTCTGGCTGGCTGTTTTCTACATCCTCCCAGCGGGGATCGCTCTGGCCAAGGTGGCGCTGAAGTGGCAGAGGGCTGGGTGGCACCCGCCTGCAGCCGTCACTTGGGTCTTCTACCTTCTATGGATGCCGTATGGAGTGGCCCTGATCCTGGACATGCTGCTGCAGATGAACCTGCTCACCCATACTTGCAGCTTGCAAGAGCATCTCAGCTACTTCCTGGGGCTATCCGAGGGACTGGGGGTCCTCCACTGTATTCTGTGCCCCTTCTTAGTTCTAGGGATGGTCATCCATCACCAAAGGGCTGCCCAATGAGGCAGGCAATAAAAAAATTGGGGGGGGAGTGTCCAATTGCAATCAACAGAGCTTTAATCTACAAATCATTTTGTATCTGCTTCTGCCTGTGCAACAAATCCTGGAGGGGGGTGGGGGGGACTTTCTTAGAATTTCATAGTAGCCAAGCTTGCTAAATAAATAAAGTTCTGCGGTCAGGCAATCCCAATTCTGCTTCCAGAAATGGTGGGTTCTGCGACGTGAATTCTGCAACAATGAGCTATTCTACCTCTGAAAATTTAAGCAAGGCCGTGAAGCACATGCCACATACCACTGTGTTTATATAATTTAGCAGAATTTAAACGATCCCCTGTTTTGAGTTTATGCAGCGACAAGCGGGTTGCTAACTCGTTTGGGTCCTATCAATAATTATACCTTCCTGGTTGATAATCCCTTTCTGTCCCTCTTAATGAAAACACACACTAATCTGAATCATATTATCATAAACTACTTTACTATCAGATTCATTCAGGTTTACAGAGCTGTTCCTGAGGGCAGGCTTAGGTTACATAACAGATAAACTAAATACTAGATAGTAGTGAGTCATGAGAAGACTGCATCCGAGCAGTTACCAATTAACACTCCTAGCAGCAACCGACCAACTGACCACATAGAGGCAGTTAGTCCTCTCGGAATGTTGAACTTCACTGACAGCTTTGTATCCCACAACCACAAGTGTGGAAATTTTATTCAGACCTACATTTTGGGGCCCCTGAAACTTTTAAATGCTATGAGGACCACTTTGCAACCAGCAACAAGGTCTGGGTAACCACTGTTATTGCTAAAAAATAACTACTACATCTCAGATTTTGATTAAAATCGCTGTACTGTGCTATCTCACTCTTCCCAAGTCACTGGTGCGAATAAATATTTCCTATGCCGTGTAGTTTTCAAGTTGTGTGACTCAAATTGGGTCTAGTAGACCCAACCTTTTAAAGCCATGTGGACCCAACCTGGATCAGGCTGTGGCCTACTAGTTGTCCTGGCTGATATCTGGTTTTCAACATCGTGATATATCTGCAGCTAAATAACACAATATGCTGATATATCACAATATCTGGAATGTACCTTGGCTGCTTCTTCCTCCCCACCTTAGGGGAGGGAGAAGCAACCGAGAGAAAAAAACCGACACAAGCCCCCATACCAATCCCACTTCATTAAAATTGCTCAGCTGGGGGGGGGGGCTGGAAGCCTCCCACCCCTCAGCTGAGTTAGCCCCCATACGGCTCCAGCTTGTGTGAGCCGGAGGGAGGGGGGCTTCCTCAAAGGCACACACAAGAAAGGAGATGGAACCCAAGAAGGTGCTCACCCAGATCTCTTCTCAGACTCTGTCTCTTTGCCTGCCTGCCTGCCTGCCTGCACCTTTGCCGTCCGCAGGCAATTTGAGCTGGCGCGATGTACGGTATTGCCAGCTCAAAATGTCTGGAACCAGTATCACAATCTGAGCACCATACTGTTTTCATTTATTTATTTTTAATTATTTAATTAGTTGATTTTTAATATATATATATAAACATACAGCAAAAATAAATAAATCAAAATCAAAATATTAAGATTGCTCTGAATCTCCTGACCCCCCCCCCCCAATCCCTTCCATGGGTCCAAATAATAATATTTACAATAATATTGACCGGTACACAAGCATATCAATACTTGTCCAAATTTTTGCCGTTCCAAATTATCCAAACTTTCCATTACTTTACAAGTGTGATTAAAATCCTGCTAATGTTTTAACCTGCTTACAATGGCCTCGTAAATAATTTCTACATATAGGACATTTCTATATATAGGACATTTAATTTCTACACATAGGACATTTAAGGATATATATTAGTTGAAATATGGGGAAGCAGCACTGTAATATAGTATCTGATGAACCTGAGAGAGAGATGAGTGGAAGTCAAATAGGAGGGGAGGAGATAAAGGGAAATAATTAAAGGAGATTATAGGAGGAGTGTATTTGGAATATTATGACTATAATAATTTTGGGTTTGAGTGACTGAAGAACTGTTGTCTGTATTTTCTTCTTCATTTTTTTTCCTTTCTTTTTTTCTTTCTTTTTTCTGTTTTGCTTTTACTCGTAATTCTTTTAGAGTTATGAGTATTACAATTTGAGTTGGATTTAAGTTGAATGTATGAATTTAATTTTCAAGTTACATTTTTATTGTTAATATTAGATCTCTTATTTTATATGATTTTGTATGTTTTCATTACTATTTCAAGTGTGTGTATGAGTTTATGTGTGTGTTCATTTTAATTTGAATCTCAATAAAGTTTATTTAAAATATATATATACAATGGCCTCGTAAATAAATCATAAACTTTCCCCCATTCTTTTTTGAAGTACTTGTCTTGTTGATTTCTGAGCTTCCCAGTTAATTTTGCCATTTCGGCATAGTCCATCAACTTGGTTTGCCATTCTTCTTTAGTTGGAGTCATTTCTTCCTTCCGTCTTTGGGCTAGCACCATACTGTTTTCAGACAATGTGCCAATATATCGCCCAGCTCCAGCCCCAGCCCTGGCCCATCGGTTGAAAACCGATGCTCTAGGGCAGGCATCCCCAAACTGCAGCCCTCCAGATGTTTTGGCCTACAACTCCCATGATCCCTAGCTAACAGGACCAGTGGTCGGGGAAGATGGGAATTGTAGTCCAAAACATCTGGAGGGCCGAAGTTTGGGGATGCCTGCTCTAGGGTGAATTCAGCCTGCCAAATAATAGGGAGATGGGGGAGGTGGCTTTGGGTAAGAAACCAGCCATATTGTAGGAAAACAGGGCCATGGTTCTTTGTGATAGGAGTCTTCAAAGTTGACTCTTTCTTTCTTTCTTTCTTTCTTTCTTTCTTTCTTTCTTTCTTTCTTTCTTTCTTTCTTTCTTTCTTTCTCTCTCTCTCTCTCTCTCTCTCTCTCTCTTTCTCTCTCTCTCTCTCTCTTTCTTTCTTTCTTTCCCTCTTTCTCTCTTTCTCTCTCTGTTAGGGGTGGGCAGAAATAAAAAGATAAGGATAACCCGGCTGCATGATCAGGCCAAAGGCCCACCTAGCCCATCTTCCAGTTCTCTCACCTTTCCCTCTCGGGCAGCCAGGTAGAATGGCTGCAAGTGACTGTGCTTTGGGGAGGGGAGAGAGATCATGACTTTTGGCCTCCTTCAAGTCAGCCCATCAGAAGGGCCTGTGACATAGCTGCCAAGTTCTCCCTTTTTTTAAGGGAAATTCCCTTATGCTGAATAGGCTTCCTCACGAGAAAAGGGAAAACTTGGCAGCTATGGCCTGTGATAGAGTTTTGCTTGCTGGTCCCAGTTTCCTCCCCGCCTCCCCCCCACACACACACTTTGGAGAGAAACTCTTCGACCATTCTACCTGAGAATATGAATTTGCCTCACACCACATTGGACCATCTCATCTTAAGACACAGGTTGCCTCTTCGTTCGCAGGAGAGAATAAAAGCCTGGCTTCATTCTCTCCTGGCGTCTCTCCCAGAATGCCTCTTGGGACCATCATTCTTCTTCCATCTCCGGGGATCGGTCCCAGCGCAGTGGGCAGAGAAAGGCAGCAAAAAACGGGTCCTTGTTTCTTCCTTCTCCTCCCACCTCCCCCATGAAGATGCAGTATGTTTTGCTGGAGAGATTCTGGCTGAAATGTGACTGTCCCCCCCCCCTAACCTGCCAACGGGTCATTTGACTCAAGGCATGATAGGAGGGCACCCTGGGGCCTATTTCTGTTTACTAGCGGGTAGCAGAATTGCTCGCTCCATTAAGGCTGGCAGTAGGACGGCAAGGCAGGCAGACTCTCTTCCTGCTCCCAGGCCTTGGGACAGAAGATGCTCACCAAAACTTGCCGTGATGCTTGGACTAGAACTGCCTCACAGAGTCGAGGGAGACACATCAGTGCAGCGTTGGAGCACTTGCCCCCAGTTCAATTTACAGCCTCTCAACAGCAACAACAAACTCAATTTATGGAAGTTTTTCTCTCCCCCTCTCATAATACCATAGCCTCCAACAGTGCTTTTCTTTAAAAAATGTTAGGAGTACTCTCATTTTGACTAAAGAAAACCACAATTTTATAGTTCAAATCAGGGGAAATAAATACAGTAAATGGAGAAAAGTACAAAGAACATGCATTACCTCATGATGATGAAAAATAGTTAGTAATTTTCCTACTCATATTGAAATACTGCCCCTCAATGAGGCAAAACTTTCCTCAGTAAAACATCACACATCCACATTCCACACTGCTTCACACATTAAACACTCGCTTCTGTCTGAGATTCAGGAAACACTGGGAATGGAAATAAAGCTGCCATTGGAGGTGGTAACAATGAAACTGACCAATCACCATGCTAGATTCCAACTCCTACTTCACACATTAAACACTCGCTTCCGCCTGAGACTCAGAAAACACTGTGACAGGAAATGAGGCCGCCATCGGGGGGTAGCAACAGAACTGATGATTCACCATGCTAGAGAAGAAACTAAAATAAATTTTAAAATTCACAAAATAAATTTTAGATTCACAAAATGTTTACGGGTATGCGTACCCCTGCTTTATCCCAGAAAAAAAGCTCTGCCCTCCAACCTCTCGAGTCCCAAAACCAGGACCCGTTTCTTCCAGCCTGTGTTCTGTGCGAGTCGAATGACCCGCATGAGATCATGGAGCCCAAAATGTGCACTTGGGGGGGGGGGCATGCAACATTGTGGCCCCGAAAAAGTGCTTTCTTGAAGGGAAGCACTTTTGGGGTCAAGATCTCGAGGCAGAATCACGCCAGATCACAGCACCCAAAATGACTGCCGAGTTCTCACTCGAGAAAATGAGGTGCCCTGTTTTATTCCGAGACACTTCTGTGGTGTTTAATAGTAGAAGTCAGAGACATCCAACTGGGTTGGACGCTCGAAGATTCTGCGCAGGCAAAAGGCAAGACTTGTTCATAAGTTAAGCTTCAGAATTCACTGCCACAGGACATAGCGATGGCCACTGGCTTCGGTAGCTTTAAAAGAGGACGGGGCAAACCCATGGAGGATGCGGCTATCAGTGGCTCCTAGTTGGGAATCACATGAGCTTTGCCATTTAAATGGTGTTCATGTGCCACCTCTTGTGGTCAGTTGTGTGGGACGGGGCTTACCTGTGTGTGTGTCCGTCCATCCCCCCGCCGCCATATTTTATTCAAGTTGGGATCCCTGTTGTTCACTTTGGGAACAGGACGCTCTATTACAGGCATCCCCCAACTGCGGTCCTCCAGATGTTTTGGCCTACAACTCCCATGATCCCCAGCTAACAGGACCAGTGGTCAGGGATGGTGGGAATTGTAGTCCAAAACATCTGGAGGGCTAAAGTTTGGGGGTGCCTGCTCTATTAGGTGAGCCTCTGGTCTGACCCAGCCACTGGGCTCTTCTGATCATCTGACAACACACTCATTAATTTACTCTTGTGCAATTTACACGCGGATGGTGGTTCACCGGGATGGTTCTTGCTTCCAACACAAGCCTGCCCCCACATACCCACGCACCCACACAGCCAACCATCCCATGGCACAGTCTTCAGGCCAACCTTTCAAATTTTCATACTTCTGCCGCAGCTCTAATGTACAGAAAGCAATAGGAGGAGTGGATCCTTTCCTCGGGGCCAACACACTCCCCCTCCCCCACGGTCACAAGTACCCTCTCGCCCCATGTGGCTTCTCCCCTGGTACAACAGTGCACTTAGTGAACCATTATTTGATCAGAGCTCTCAGCACATCACCTTTTAAACACACACATACATACACAATTGCTGTCCTCCTAAACCAAGGATTGATTTGCCCATCTGCAGAACATTTTACAAGGCTGCATATTAATCCCGCCGCACGCTCTCTAACCGGAATGCAAGCTCTTCTGAAACATCCTGTACCCTTTGCTCCTTACATGCTTTCATTAACTATTGTTCATTGGGACTTAAATACACATCAAATTAAATGCACTTATCAAAATCGGGGGCAGAGGGAAATGCTCTTCCCGGATGTCAGCATTCTTGGATTCATACTGCCCTCTGCTGGCTGGGATGAGCGCTGCGGCACATATACCGAGATGGAGATAGGCTGACGTCTCCAGTCTTGCATGGTGGCATAGCTGCCAAGTTCTCCCCTTTTTTTAAGGGAAATTCCCTTATGCTAAATAGGCTTCCTTGCGAGAAAAGGGAAAACCTGGCAGCTATGCATGGTGGGCATTTATTTACACGATTCCGGATGCCCTGATGTGTCTAAAATGTAGAAGGCCATGCTAAGGCTCTCTGAGAAGTGGAGCATAGCTAATCTGCATTGAGTGATCCTAAGTGTGTACTTTTGCTTAGTCCAAACTTTTTTCAAAGAGGGCCGGATTTGATGAAGTGAAGGGCCATGAGGGCCAACCAAAGGGCCAACCAGAATTGTTGACCTTTTTTAGGATTGAAGTTGTTAAGGTTTTTTATAGGATTTTACCCCAGGAAATAAGCTGCCGCAGGGGCCGGATTAAACCAACCAGTGGGCCAAATTAGGCCCCCGAAAAGGATTTTGGACATGCCTGGCTTAGAAGGAACAAGGCCAAGAAAAAAAAAAGAGGCTGTAAAAATGAAGACTCCCACCGGCCCCACCCAGAATGGACAGTGGACAGGAACTGAGTCCAGCTGGATCAGGCCGAAGGCCCCCTCTAGTCATAGTGGCCAACCAATTGTGTCTGCCCATGTGTGGCATCATCTACACTCAACACCTGTGCTGTCCCCAACTACCTGCCCACATGGGCGCAAAAAAGGGTACACACCCCTGATTCACACTGAATGGCAGTGGCTGTTTCAGGCAGAGGTCTTTATCAGCCCTACCTAGTGTCAGGGACTGGTTAGAGGAGGAATGGTGGAGACCGCCTCCTCCCCAGCCTGACACTTCCAGAGAAGAAGAAGAAGAAGAAGGAAGAGGAAGAGGAAGAGGAAGAGGAAGAGGAAGAAGAAGAAGAAGAAGAAGAAGAAGAAGAAGAAGAAGAAGAAGACAGTTCAGAATTACAGCAGATATTTGAGGGAGGTCACAGCTCGGAGGCAGATGAGGAGGAAAGCTGGGAAATAATGGGAGAAGAGGAGGAGGAAGAGGAAGCAGCTGGGGAGAGACAGCTGACGGCCTCAGTCCCTTTAGAAAGCATTCCAGAACCCCCCTCTCCCAGAACCCGGCAGGCACTGAAAGTAGGAGAGCAAAGTAAGAGCTCAAAGGCAGAAGGTACATTCCAGCTCCCGCAGAAGTGAATAATGAGGAAGTGGGAGAGACGGAGGGGGTGGAGACTCACTCAGGACAACGCCATTATTCCAAGAGGCTGCATTCCCAAGCCTCTCTCTGTGAATATTTAATAATAATAATAATAATAATAATAATAATAATAATAATAATAATAAATTTTATTTATACCCCACCCTCCCCAGCCAAGACCGGGCTCAGGGCGGCTAACACCAGATATAAAACAATTGATTAAAATACAGGTAAAAAACACGATTAAATATAACATTAAAATGCAGCCTCATTTCAATAGAAACTCAAATCAAAAACTGTTTGGGGAAGAAAATGTCAAATCTTCCCTTGGCCAGCTATCCAGACTGGTCCTACATGGGTCAGAAAAAAGCCAGGGAAGTCCCCATATATGAGTTTGATCACAGAAGGAAAAAGGAAAGAAGGGGAGGGGGTCAAGTTGGTTCCAGGCCAAAGGCCAGGTGGAACAACTCTGTCTTACAGGCCCTGTGGAAAGAAATCGGATCCCGCAGGGCCCTGGTCTCATGAGACAGAGCGTTCCACCAGGCCGGAGCCAGTGTTGAAAAGGCCCTGGCTCTGGTTGAGGCTAATCTGACTTCCCTAGGGCCCAGGACCTCTAGGGTGTTGCTATTCATGGACCTTAAGGTCCTCTGTGGGGCATACCGGGAGAGGCGGTCCCGTAGGTACAAGGGTCCTAGGCCGCGAAGGGCTTTAAAGGTCAAAACCAGCACCTTAAATCTGACCCTATACTCCACCGGGAGCCAGTGCAGATAGATAGTAAGGACTTTTCCTTGTCTTGTCCATTCCTGGCAACCTGCCGTGGGGGTTGTTTCCTCTGCCGCCTGACACCTACAGATGTTGGGGGTTGAACCTGGGACCTTCTGTTTGGTCGGTGGTCAGTGGATTTTTTTATTCCAAGGCTAATATGGAGTAACTCTCCATCGCTGAGTTCTCCCTGACAACTCCCCAAAACAACTCTCCGAGACCTCGTGAAGAGCAGGGTCTTCCGCAGTCCAGTTCACCTGAGATTCCTAGGAACATAGCACGGGAACATTGAGAAACATGGAATCGTAGAATTGGAAGGGATCCTGAGAGGCATCTAGCCCAACCCCCCGCAATGCAGGAATCTCAGTTGAAGCATCCATGGCAGACGGCCTTCCAACCTCTGCTTTAAAGCCTGGAATGAAGGAGAGTCCACCACCATGTGAGCTCTTGCCACCAGAACGTTCTTCCTGATGTTTAGTCAGATTCTCCCTTCTTGTAACTTGAAGCCATTGGCTTGGGTCCTGGCTTCTGGAGCAGGAGAAAACCAGCTTACTCGATCTTCCATGTGACAGCCATGGGCGTAGGCAGGGGAGCAGGAGGGGGCAGTCCCCCCCCCCTAGAAGCAGGGCCGCTGGTGGCCAGCCTGCCCCGCCGCCCGCCGCCACCCGGTGCCGTCTCCCTTCTCCCTGGCTGGCTGTGGGGCGGGTGGAGGGAAAGCCAGCCAAACGCTTTGCGCGGCTCTGGGGCTTTCCCTCCACCCGCCCCACAGCCAGCCGGCTAGAAGGGACGTCTCCCTTCTCCCTTGCTGGCGGTGGGGCGGGTGGAGGGAAAGCCAGCTTTCCCTCCAGCGCAGCCCTTTAGATATTTGAAGGTGGCTATCGTATTGCTCTTCTCCGTCTCCTCTGTACTCGGCTAAACATACCCGGTTCCCTCAACCGCTCCTCACAAGGCTTGGTTTCCAGATCCTTGATCATCCTGGTCGCCCCCCTCTGCATACATTCCAGCTTGTCAATATGCTTCTTAAATTGTGATGCTCAGAACTGAGCACAGTACTCCAGGGGGGGGGGGTCTAACCAAGGCAGAACAGAGTGGTTTTCATGTTTGTGAGAATCAATTCTAGAGATGTAACATGTTCAGAAATGGCCCAGGGGGGGATGTTTCTCACCATTTACACACACACACACACACACACACACACACACACACACACACACACACAAATGGAAACCTTTGGGAAAGATTGAAATACAGGCAATACTTACCTTCTTATCAAACCAACATTTAGTTTGCTGCTTTTAGGGCATAAAAGGCATCTCTCATAACTTAACATATACAGTCATACCTCATGTTGCGTCTGCTGCGGGTTGCGCTTTTTCAAGATACGAACACGGCGGACCCGGAAGTGTTTGCTTCCGGGTTTCGCCACGTGCGCATGCGCAGAAGCGTTCTGCGTGCTTCGTGCATGCGCAGAAGAGCGCAGCTCAGGTTGTGGACTTTTCGGGGTGCGAACGGCACCCCGGAACGGATTGGGTCCGCAATCCGAGGTACCACTGTAAATAATAATAATAATAACAACAACAAAAACAATAACAATAACAATAATTTTTATTTATACTCCACCCTCCCTGGCCAAAACCGGGCTTAGAGCGGTTAACATCAAATGTATAACACATTAAAATAAACACACATTTGGCCATGGAGCTCACTGGGTGACCTTGGGTCAGTCACCACCTCTCAGCCCAACCTGCCTTGCAGGATTTTTGTAGGGAGCCATATTCCTTAGAGGATAAAAATGTAATAATAAAAACGAAATAGGACCTGTGAGGGCTTTATTTCCCCAGCCGGAACTCACTGGAACTCACTTCTGGCACCTCTCAGGTGGGCGCCATTGCCATTATAAGAGAACAAGGGAGGTGTTCGTGGTGAGTTCTGACACCTCAGTTTTTAGGAAATAAATAGCACTGAGGCCTACTCTGTTTTGGAGAGCTTTCTCCCAGGCATAATGCGTCAGCTTTTGGGGAGAGAGGGGACAAGGTCAGCCACAAAGAGGAGCCAAGTGAGAAGGCCAGCAGGTTGAGGATACTTGATTCTAGTATCTCCAAACTAGATCACAAGTCCATCATCACAAGAAAGCAACAGCAGTGTGGAGTTGAGAAGGCCTGGACACAGGGAGGGGAAACAGAACAATTGGGAGATCCTGTTCTTTTGCTGAAGGCTCCCCCCCCCTTTCAGTTTGTGGCAATGTTGTGAACAAGCCAGAACTCCTCTGAAATACCTTCTATTGTGGCATGGGTGAAATGGAATTTGCCACGATCTATAGGTATCCTGAGAATTACTGCTGTTCGGTGCATTTTCCGCTGAAAGCAGCCTCCACCCGATTTGGAAATGTTAAGTTGTGGTTAAGCAATAGGGGGGGAGCATGTTTCTTGGAGACTCTGCATGCATACCAAGTGGAGAATGTGCACCTTGCCTGGATAATGCACAGAATTGTATTTCTATTTTGTGAACCTCCCTGTGGTCTTTGGCTGAAGGCTGGCATACAAATAAGGGTGGTAATAAATAAATAATAAAATAAAATACAAAGGAGTGGTATTAGATAGATGATAGATAGATAGATAGATAGATAGATAGATAGATAGATAGATAGATAGATAGATGATAGATATAGATAATATGCACATTTCTCAAGACCTGTTGGGGATCATGCATAGTAGCTGGGGAGTGTGCAGAATTCAGCCAGGAGATGCACAGTCCTCAAAGCTTGCTGGGGATTAGGCATACCTGTACTGCCTGGGAAATGTGCACAATTCCCACTTTTGTTATTGTGCACATTAACCACTCCTGACTGGTCACTGTAGGAAGGTGGAAGGCAGACTAGCTGGGCCTTAGATCTGAACCAGGCCGGTTCTCTTCCTGCACTTATGGGCTCACATTAAAGGTTCCGATGGGTTCCTTTGACCAAGGATCTCATCCTTCGATGACTTGCATTTCATTTGGACAAAGCAGCTGTGCAAAAATGGTGCCTGTCAGAAGTTTGCTTAACCGGATCACAACCCTCTCCATCTTACTTCCCCCCCCCCTGGACTTGAAAGCAAGAACAGACTTTAAGGAACAGAGCCATAGCTGTCAAGTTTTCCCTTTTCTCGCAAGGAAGCCAATTCTGCATAAGGGAATTTCCGTTTTAAAAAGGGAGAACTTGACAGCTATGAACAGAGCCCAACACTTTGTTCTCAATGCTCACATCGTTATCTCTGAGGTTGAGCATTCCCTTATCAAGAATGAGAACTTGGGTTGCAAACAGTTTCTTCTGTCACCACCCAATTATATCCCTTTTTAGACATTCATTGCATTGCTGTGGCTGGGTAGCTCAGTCAGTAGACCGTGAGACTCTTAATCTTAGGGTAGTGGGTTTGAGTCCCACGTTGGACAGAAAGACTCCTGCATTGCAGGGGATTGGACTAGAAGACCCTTGTGATCCCATCAGACTCTATAATTTTCTCCCCATCGCTTCTTGGCTTCACGCAAAAATCATAACAGGTAGCATTTTGGGAGACTCCAAAAGTGTTTTCCATGTACAACTATTATGTAAGGTAGGTCAGTTTTATCCCCATATTATAAATAAGGAACTGAGGTTGGATGGAACAGGGGAGATAAAATTCAAAGAAGAGGAAGTTCATACCAAGTTGTTCATCATCAAGCTGCCTAAGTCATCCAAAATGACCTGGGCTCTAATCCAGGATTGGGAAATCTATGACCCTCTAACTGTTGCAGGACTTCATCTCCCATCATTCCCAGCCGATCATGGCAAATGGTGATGGGTCATGGAGTCCAACAATGCCTGGAGGGTCATAGATTCCCCATTCCTGATTGAACTCTCCCAACTGCTGTCAGGCTTCAGGGAATTGGCTTCCTCCCCCCGTGACAGCAGATAAGCAGAACAAAGGAAAATGAGTCTTCTTACCAGTTAGAAACTTTAATAACCACAGTGAGAGAACAGAGTATCCATTTCCTAGAATGGCGGTGCTCCCAATTAAGGATTCCACCCCCTTACGTCCCTATTAATCTACGTCACTTCTCCGCCTTGTACTCTGAGCTTGTTCCCTCTGGGCTTTCTACTCTGCCACTTTCTGAGCTCTTCTTGACCTTGGGGAGAGCGGAAGAATGCTTTCCAGAGACTATGAATCTGTTAACCCTCTCTCTCCCAGTGTTCCTTCTGCTAGCTGTTCCCCATCCAGTATTTCCCAGCTTCTGCCTTCTGACCTATGTCCCTCTGCAAACCACTGTTCCAAATCTATACTGTCCTCCTGCTCCTGGGAAGATTCAGGACCCGGAGCAGGAGCAGGGGGGTGAGGATGGGGATGGGAAAGCTCCCACAATCCCTCCTCCATGCAGCCCTCCTCAGCACGGTCCCTGACAACTGCCTTTGCTCACCAGGAGCACTCTCGGCATTATGCCACAGATCCTTGCAAAGTGATCCCACTGTCGACTTCCTAGCCTTTCAAACATTGTGGAAATGTTTTCCGGCATCATCCTTCTCCAGGGCTCTTCTCTCTTCCCCTCAGGCTTCTGAGAAGTGAAAGCATGGACACGTATGGAATGGGGGGGCACCTGCCACATTGAGCATATGCACGTCAATCCATGCACGCAGGTGAACAGCAAGGTGCAGTGCGGCCTCCCGCTTCCCATATTGCGACAGCTGAGAGGTATTTTGACAAGCTGATAATGCGATGTTCCAGTACGTCCATTGCATGACAGTGAGGCAGATGGCGGAGTAAGGCAGCAAAGTTGGCAAGCATCTGCAGCACCAAGGACAGCTCCTAGTGACCCACTGGCTGCAATCAAGGCTGGAGCTCAGGGCTATGCACTGGTCACAAGACTCAGTTTGAACTTCCCTGTCTATGTGTTGTGTTGGCTATCTATGGCTTGGTGGGTGACAAGCTCAGCAACTTGGGAGATCTTTTGTTCCTAATCATCAGCATTTGAGCAGGACTCTCTCCCAATATACACATATCATTTTGCCCAATAAACACATTTGTGCAATGCCGTTTCTCCTAAAATAATGCCATTTGCGGATGTTATTTTTTGCTAATGTACGCATTCACGTGCACACTGTGTTCCTGAGGGAAGTGAGCTTAACATCTCTGGGAAGCTGAATGATGGGGCTGTCAACGTGTTAACTGCTGTCAGAATGGCCCAGCTCCCCTGCTTAGGCAGCAAGCCTCTCTCAGCTTGCATATTCAGTCTTGGGGAGAGAGAAGGCCGACCTGTCTGCTGTGGCGGATGAGAGAAGTTTGGTATCTCGAAGGAACATGCTGTGGCAGGAAAGACTGACATGACAGAAGCATGCCCCCATTTCCATCTGTGCATAGCTGCCAAGTTCTCCCGTTTTTTAAGGGAAATTCCATTATGCTGAATAGGCTTCCTCGCGAGAAAAGGGAAAACTTGGCAGCTATGCATCTGTGAAATGCTCCAGAAAGGATGGGCAGACTCTGCCTGGCCCTTGGAAATCTCCATAGGCCACACCCTTTTTCTGCCACTAATTTGTACCCTCTGCATTTTTGCTGGAATGTGTTCTCTGATAATACGTCTTGCTCACCTGAATGGATGAGAGAGAGAGATTTAGCAGTACAAAATTTACATTCATTAGCTGTGACACCTGCAGAGGTTTGAACTAAATGACCTTGTGAGGACCCTTCCAGCTGCACAGTTCTTTTTTCAAAAAAAAATTGATTAAAGAAAATTTAATACAGTCTCTGCAAAATAAATAAATAAATAAATAAAGCATTGAATCTATAGCCTCATTTTACATAATCTCAAAACATTAATGGTCCATGTAGGCTCTCCACAGTCAAGTTTGTGAAATTGGTGGGATAAATTTGCTATCTTACGTATTAAAAGGGGTGGGGCTGGGTTTCATCAAATATGTGTCTCTCTTTATAACACCTTTAGTGACCCTTCTAAGCCCAGTTAAAGGTAAAGGGACCCCTGACCATTAGGTCCAGTCGTGACCGACTCTGAGGTTGCGGCACTCATCTCGCGTTATTAGCTGAGGGAGCCGGCGTAGAGCTTCCAGGTCATGTGGCCAGCATGACAAAGCCACTTCTGGCGGACCAGAGTAGGACACGGAAACGCCGTTTACCTTCCCGCTGTAGCGGTTCCTATTTATCTACTTGCATTTTGACGTGCTTTCGAACTGCTAGGTTGGCAGGAGCTGGGACCGAGCAACGGGAGCTCACCCCGTCACAGGGATTCGAACCGCTGACCTTCTGATCAGCAAGCCCTAGGCTCTGTGGTTTAACCCACAGCGCCACCTGGGTCCCTGGCCTTCCCGCTGTAGTGGTACCTATTTATCTACTTGCACACTTGACGTGCTTTCGAACTGCTAGGTTGGCAGGAGCTGGGACTGAGCAACGGGAGCTCACCCCATCGTGGGGATTCAAACTGCTGACCTTCTGATCAGCAAGCCCTAGGCTCAGTGGTTTAACCCACAGCGCCACCCGCGTCCCTTAGTAGCTCCATAATTCGAACCGACCTTCTGATCGGCAAGCCCTAGGCTCTTGTTATAGCTCTTTATCCTTAGTAATACTAAAAAAAAAACTCCTTCAAAATAAACGTTGCCCAACTCTGGTCCCGATTGCCTTTGGAATCATATTCTTTAAACGAGGAATTGAGGTGGCCGCAGCGGGGAGTGAGTACCGCTCAGCCATTTATCTCAGCAAATGAAGAGAAAGAGGAGAAAAGCGGGGCGGGGAGAAGATTCACTCTCTTGCTGAGGAGGGAAGATAAACGTCATGTCACAGGCTGAGCCGGCGGAGGATTATGGCCAATATCCCCCATGTGTCACTTCCTCTTCCCGGGGACTGAAGCTACATTTAATGACAGTTAACTGAAAAGGGCAGGCGGCGAGGAAGCCCGAACTGCTGGATGACATGCCTTCCTCTTTTAATAACTTGTCAGCTGCCCTGTCAGCCGTGAAATAGCAAATGGTTATGAGATGTGCCAGCAATCAAACCGGGGAACAGGGGGAGGAGAAGGAACTTCGGCAACAGAGAATCGGTGGGTTGGTGGGTGGCTGGTAGGGACAGAATTGTCAAAGCCAGGGAAGAGATTTGGCTGCTCTGAATTTATTTCTCTACCCGCCTCATTGTTGCCATCCCATAATCATTAGGGACAGGCAAATCAGTCAATTCCAGTTTCGACATTTACACAATAGATTTAAAGCACTGTGGTGACACTTTAAAAACCGCCATGGCTTCCACCACCACCACCACCACCCAAAGAATTCTGGGAAGTGTAGTTTGTTGAGGGTGCCGAGAGACCACTATTGCCCTCCCAGCGCTACAATTCCCAGAGTCGTTTAACAGTCAATTGTTCTTCAAAGGTAACTCTTCGAATTGTAACTCTGGGTGGGGTCTCCTCTCTGCACCACTGAGAAACTATAGCTCCCAGAATCCTTTGTGGGAAGCCGTGAGTGTTCTAAGCATGGTGCTGTTTTAGATGTCTGGTGTAAATGTGGTCCTGGTTTCTCATTTTGCCAATCTTCAGCTTGGTTGATTGGTCAGCTTGACCAATAATAATAATCCGTGCTGAAAATTCACCAGCATTTTGGTGCTAATTTCTCCACATACATACATTTCTGTATGAAATTTTGCCTCATATACACATTTTTCTGAGAGCAGCCTTCCTTAATATTTTTGCACGCTGTCCTAATCTCTGAGCAGCGTGAGATTCCAGGCTTTCCAGGCACCTGCTGAGGGTTCCCTTGGAAATGAGGTTGTGGTGTCTTTAGAATATATGGTTTATTTACACATATATACAACCTGAGCCTACGATGGAGGCGCTCACAGCATTCAACCCCCCCCCCCCAAGTGGTTCTTGCTTCTGCCATAGCCACAGCCCCGGGTTCAAACAGGCACCAGCCATGGCACCCACTCTCTGCAGCTTGCTGACTTTCACAGCCTGCAACCATTCCCCCCCCCCACTCTGCTTTGTTTCTGCTAAATATCTCAGAGCTCGGGGAGGCGCCCCACGCCTCTGCTGCCTGAGTCTTCCATTTGTTAATGACCTTCCCTCTGTTCTCCTTTAATGGCCCATCTCCCAGGCGATTGCCTGAGGAAGCTGGCCTGACTTATATCTTAATCCTTGCTGGATCCAGGGGTTCAGGAGGCTCGATTGAATTTTAAACCTTTACTAGATCCAGGATTTTAGGGGAGTCTCACACCCCCGAACTTATAACAACATAATGACCTGATCCAGCATGCTCACCTTCTAGTATTCCCTTACTTGCCCGGGCAGAGAGGGTGTGTGTGTGTGTGTGTGTGTGTGTGTGTGTGAGAGAGAGAGAGAGAGAGAGAGAGAGAGAGAGAGAGAGAGAGAGAGAGAACCTCTGAATTATGTGCAGCTTGGATGCAGTGCAGTGTACAAAAGCAAGAGTCAGGTATGTTGCTCCGCCTACTTTTTACCTCTGGCCACACCCACCAATTGGTTGCCTTTGCAGGAGAGTGCCTCCTCCATCCTGGCTGGTCTCTGCCCCTGCACTCTAATGGAAATGAACCTCTCCATTTTCCATGGGGTGCCAATGAACACTTCTCAGCCTATTCTTCCCTAGCTGATGTTTCTGCTCTGTTTACGATGGCCCCGTAATTTGCCAGCGCATGCAATTCATCTCCCAGAGAGGGTCTCGCAATGATGCAAGCCCGGCTGTTCTCTAACAAGCTCGTGAGCTACTTGGAAAACACAGCCACACAACCCGAGGGCATTTCCCCCCCACGGCGGAGACCCCCCCCCAATGCAAGCACATTCCACCAGTGAGCCCCATCCCTTCGCCAAGGGGACTCTCATTACAGTTCTCCAATCGATCCTCTCCTGTCATGGAGGCGATTAAAGCTCCCCAAGGGGGCATTGATGGGCAATGGGAGCCATACGCTCCCCTGTGCTTCCAAATTACGGAGGAAAGTTAATAACTTCGGAGACATTCCCCAGGCTATTAGTGGGGGAGGGGGGAATCAGAGGAAATGTAGAGCCTTAAATCAAGCAGCAGAGGGCTCTAAACAGCCCTCATTTATTCCGATTAGGAGGATGGCATCCCAGGCCTCGTCTGGAAGATGCACGCGTGCAGAGGGGCTTGGGGCGAAAAGCGCCGTTGTTCCCTGCAAAAGGAAAGAGGTAGGCCAGGCCCCATCTGCAGTATACTTTTAAAACAGTATCAGACCACTTTAAACAGTCATGGTTCAGCCAATTGTCACTCTGTGCGGGAAATTGGGGCCTCCTCTTTGCACCAGGGCCGGGGCATCCATGAGGCAGACTGAGGCAGCTGCCTCAGGCGGCAGAATCCAAAGGCTGCTTCCACAGGTGTGCTCCTTGGGCACACACCCCGTCGCCAGAGAAGCAAGGAGAAGTGGCAGCTTCCATTGATGTCTCACACAAGAGCCCCACAAAATCAGAGGCCTTGCACAATTACACTAGAACCCAAATGAGCACAGTAAGCAAAGCTTAAATGGGGGGCGGGGGGCAGGTGGCAGGCAGCACTTATGCAGGGCAGCTATTTCCCATTTTGCCTCAAAACAGGGCCACTGCCCTGCACCCTTAGCAAACAACAACTCCCATGATTCTTTCAGGGAAGTCATGACTGTTCAAAGTGGCATTATACTGCTTTAAACATATATAGTCGTATCTTGGTTGCCGAACGCCTTGGAACTCATACGTTTCAGCTCCCGAACGACCGAAAACTGGAAGCGAGTGTTCCGTTTTTCAAATGATTTCCAGAAGCCGAACATCCGGGGTGGCTTCCATGGCTTCCGATTGGTTGCAGGACACTGCTGCAGCCAATCGGAAGCCACGACTTGTTTTTCGAACAGTTCCGGAAGTCGAACAGACTCCCGGAACGCATTCTGTTCGAGAGCCAAGGGACGACTGCAGTGCAGGTGGGTCGCAGGCTGAGCTGCAGCCTTATTTAAAACTCAGCCCATGATAACTGGTATACAGAAGCAACATCCCAAACTTGCTCTAGTTTGAGATGGCTTTGCCTTTCAATGTGAACTGGGTCAAATTCCTCCCCTCCCCACCCCCCACCTTTCCATCCCTGGTTACAAGAAGGTGATAGTGTTTTCTGTTTCCATCTGTGAAAAGTGCTGGAGCAAATTCATTTAGCCATCTCATCCCCTTTGAGGAGGTGGAGAAATCTGAGATGGTCAGCTTTCTGAGTCATCCCTTCCTCTTTTTGGCCGTGATGTGGGTGAATCACATACATCATCCCCCCCCCCAAGACAGCAGGCTAGGCTGCCTCAGCACGGCAGTGGAGTGTGTGACCCGCAGCTCTTGCAAGAAAGAAGGAAAGCGAGCTGGGGGGGGGGAGAAGCATCTCTGTATCTGGGCAAAAATAGCTTCCTTGAACAGCTGGAGACACCCAAGAACATCAGATCAGCCCTTCCCGGTGGCCAAACCTCTGGGAAGCCAACAAACAGGACTGAATACAACACCAACTCTCTCCACTTGTGAGTCACAGAGACTGGTATTCAAAGGCCCCTGACAGCAGAGTTAAGAGCATCACTTTCATGGGTAGTGGCCATTGATAACCTGAATAAAGGTGCACAGAAATTTCCCACCCTGCACTCATCTCTCACCTGTGGCTCCTAGAAGCTGTCAACATGCGACAGTGGCTACACCCAGCGAAACGGCCTAGACTGGCCAGCTAAACCAGGTGAAGGGAGACAATGTGTGAGTTACGGACTTCCCCTGTATGTGAAGACAGGCTCTAGCAGATTCAACAGACGAGGCAAATAGTGGGTCCAACGATCAAGCAGGCTGTTTCTGCACTTGCTGTAGAAGTATTATTATTATTATTATTATTATTATTATTATTATTAATACCCCGCCCATCTGGCTGGGTTTCCCCAGCCACTCTGGGCGGCTTCCAACAGAAAAATAAAACACAGTAATCTATTAAACATTAAAAGCCTCCCTAAACAGGGCTGCCTTCAGATGCTCTCAGCTCTGTTGTTCTGTTAGGCCAGGGATGGGGAACCTCGGATACAGGAGCTAAATACAGCCCTGTCAGGAGCGGGAGTCAGGAACTGGTCAGCAATCAAACCAGACAGTGCAAGCCTAGTGGTCACAGCAGCCCTTCCCCGTAGGCCTTGCCCAAATGAGGCTGTTGCGAGGGTGGAGGGTAGAGAGCCTTCCCACCGCTCTCTAAGGCTGCTCCTTCCCGAGGTCCTTCTCAAGCAACCTGAGAATTCTTCGCCTGGTCTGTATTTGCTCTGTCTTCTTCATACCTCTATGGCAGGCATCCCCAAACTTCGGCCCTCCAGATGTTTTGGACTACAATTCCCATCTTCCCCAACCACTGGTCCTGTTAGATAGGGATCATGGGAGTTGTAGGCCAAAACATCAGGAGGGCCGCAGTTTGGGGGTGCCTGCTCCATGGGTTGTGGGAGACGATGGAGCTGGTCACAGCAGGAGGGGAAGACCTCTTGGCTTCTTCACCAGCCTGCTTCTTGGACTCCCCTTCTCTCCAGCCTCCACTTCTGCCTCTGATTCTGGGATGTTCTCTGCCCCAGCCTCCTCCTGCTCCTTAAACCCTGTTACCTCTTCAGCTTCTGACACCTCCTCCTCCCAGTCTGCTCCCTCTTTTCCCTCTGACCACTCATCTTTGTCCCGCCACTAATTCCCTGGCTCTGAGCCTTCCCCCCTTGGGGGTTCCCTAGCTGGTGCCTCCCGCCAGTTCTCTGCATCCAGCCAGCCCATGACCGCATCGCTCTCTGGCTCTCTTGGGTGTTTCTGCCTGGCTAGACTTTGTCCTTGAACTCTTATAATGCCACTCGCTCATCTGGAGGGGAAAATCTTTAGCCTAGGCTGCCTAGTGTACAAAAAAAAAAAAAACCCACCCACAAAATTTGCAATTGTTGCTCCGCCCACTTTGGCCTCCGGTCACGTCCATCAAGGACTTGCAGTCTCCGAAAGGGGGGGGGCAGAAAAGAAGGGGTCCCCTGGGATGAAAAACATCTCCCAGTCCTTTGTGACTCCGAAACAGTAGCTGCTGCCCTCGGCTCTTGAATTCAGTTGGGCCTTTCAGGGCCCTAGCATGGTGGTTGTGGAAGAAACTCTGTGCAGAGGATAAAGTAGCTGCCTTTTCCTTATTAACTTAATTCCTCACTTAATTTCTCCCTTTTCTACTTTACCTTGACAAGGTTCCCCAAAGCCAATTGCTGGGAGGGAGCAAGTTACAATCAAGGAGCCCCATTAAAACATCCAATTAAAACCACTAATCAAAAGCCAATCAAAGCCAGGGAAAACAGGTTGATAGCATCAGCAATTAGCCAGCCCCTGCAAAAGCTTTGCAAAATTAATATTGCCAGCCTCCTAAAAGCCTGGAAAGAGAAACAGCTTGGTGTGTTTCTGTGGGCTAGGGTTACTATAGCTAAGGGGACACTTTGCTCCTACTAGATCATAGAATGGGGTGTTTTCAAACTATCATAGAACTATAGAGTGGGAAGGCAGACCCTCCAAGTGCCCCTATTTTCCAGGGACAATCCTGGATTAACAGAAGCCGTCCTGGTTTCTTATTTGATCCCGGAATGTCCCACTTTTCCTTAGGACATCCCTATATTCACTGGAGAAATGTTGGACGGTATGGAGTTTTCCAACCTCTGAGCCAAGGAGATAAGTAACTACACAACCTTTGGAAGACATCTAAAGGCAGCCCTGTATGGGGAAGGTTTTTTTTTTTAATGTGTAAAGCTTTATTTTATTTTTTCCTATATGTGTTGGAAGCCACAATTCAGTCAGGTGGGTGGTGGAAGAAGAAGAAGAAGAAGAAGAAGAAGAAGAAGAAGAAGAAGAAGAAGAAGAAGAAGAAGAAGAAGAAGAAGAAGAAGAAGAAGAAGAAGAAGAAGAAGAAGCCATCCCTATTTTCATAATGTTGGAGGGTACTGGTATATGTATATACCATATTGGCCTGAATATTGGGTGGGGTGTAAATAATAAAATTGTTGTTTTAGGTCGTCCCTGTTTTCATCGGAAAAATGCAACCTGGATATCCCAGTTGGTTAGAGCGTGATGCTGATGATGCCAAGGTTGCAGGTTCAATCCCTGAATGGGGCAGTTGCATATTCCTGCATTGCAGGGGGTTGGACTAGATGATCCTCGGGGATCCCTTCCAACTCTACAATTCAATAGTTTTCTGAAACGTTGGAGGGATGTGCTAGATGGGTCCCCTTTGGCCTGATCCAGCAGCTGAGCTCTTTCTTACCTTCTTAAGGAGCTAAGCAGCTGCCTGCCTCTCTTCTGTAACTTCTGGAAGCTGAGAAGGGGTTGCTCAATTGCAGACTCAGCCTTTGGCGGGCTGTTTTCTTCCGCCTGTCTCAGTGCAGGGATAAATTTAGACATCGCCCTCAGAGTTTCTGTGATTTGCAGACAGTCACTGATGATTGCAGAGGCTGCAGCTTCTCCCTCCCGTGACCAGGTTCCGCTTGCACTTTTTCTAAAACCCATTTTTGGATAGCCCTGAAGATGGACTCCCGCTGGGTCTGTCTCCTCATCCTTGCAGGTTTGTCAGAGGCTGCTGCCCAGGAAGGTTAGTGGCTTATTCAGTTTACCCTTTGTGGTCATCTCCTTCTGACAATTAAAATTGTGATGGAGATGGAATTGTAGCCAACGTTAGTCCTACTCAGAGTAGACCCACTGAAATTAATGGACCAAAGTTAGTAATGTCCATGAATGGCTTTACTCTGACTATGATGATGATAAAATTCCTTCAGTAGCACCTTAAAGACCAACTAAGTTTTTATTTTGGTATGAGCTTCCGTGTGCATGCACACGAAAGCTCATACCAAAATAAAAACTTAGTTGGTCTTTAAGGTGCTACTGAAGGATTTTTTTTATTTTGTTTCGACTCAGACCAACACGGCTACCTACCTGTAACTATGATGATGATGATAGGAGTAATGAAACCATTGCAATTGTGGCCGTTTTCGTGAATAATAATGTGATACTAATTATCATAATTAAAAATTGTGACTGCTTTATTATGTCTGTTTTTAAAATTTGCTTTTTATTGGTATTTTTCATATCCTGTGTGTGTGTGTGTGTGTTTGGTAAGTGGTATATAAATCTTGTTAAGCAAATGCCGTGATTCAAGGGGGGAAGTGGCAGAAAAGTGGAAAAGCAGACCACAGCAGGACTGAGTCCCCCACTCACCAGCCCTAATACACACAATATAACAGACTCCAAAAACTGTTCAGATTTTTTGCTTATCTGTTCAGCTGTGGAGTGGATTACCTGTTAAGGTTTTGGGCTCTCCTGCGTTGGTGGGATTACCATCTTTCAAGGATTCTTTAGCTGTGATTCCTGCATTGTATGATGTTGAACTAGATCACCCTCGGGGTCCCTTAGATCTCTGCAGTTCTATGATTCTGTGTTTGTTTGTGCCACATATCGGCCTGCATGCTTAAGCCTAAATCACAACTCACCAGGAGCCACAATCGGACTTGTAATCATATGTGGGGAACCTGGTAAAATCTACGGGGTAGTGGCACCCTCCCTGTGGAACGCCCTCCCATCGGATGTCAAGCAGATAAACAACTATATGACATTCAGAAGACGTCTGAAGGCAGCCCCGTTTAGGGAAAATGTCTGATGTTTTTCTGTGTTTTTATATTCTGCCTAGAGTGGCAAGGGCAAATCAGTCAGATGGACTGCATTATTATTATTATTATTATTATTATTATTATTATTATTATTATTATTATTACTATTACTAGCTGGCCATGCCACACGTTGCTGTGGCATTGTTTGTTAAATGGCGGGTCAGAGTCCCCTTTCAGATTCCCCAGACCATCAGAGTCCCCCCTGTGTTATGTTTAGATAGGGGGATACATGTGTCTCCCCACACTCTGTAGCGACCCATCCCAGGGGAGGTCTTAGTTATCCCTGTCACCTATTGACAGACCCCCCCCCATCCCAATCAGGGAAGGACTTACCTATCTGTGTCCTCCATTTTGACCCCCGAAACCCACCCCAACCAGGGAAGGGTTTACCTATCCCTGACCCCTATTTGCCCCCCCCACCGATTGAGGGTAATACGGAGGGGGTGGGGGTTTGGAGGGGTGGGAGGACGTCGTGCGAGGCGGCAGAATTGCCGGGGGCGCAATCCGTGGGGTGTGTGTGTGTCTGGAGTTGCTCGGGGACTGTGGAGAGGCCTAAGAGCGGCTTAGGCCTGAGGTGGTGGGGTGAGGTAGGCCTGAGGCGTCGGAATTGGAGGGGTGGTCCCCGGGAGAGGTCGGGATCGGCAGGGGTGGAATCTGTGGGGTGGGGGGGGGGGTGGAGTGGGCTTGTTCGGGGTGGGAGAAGGTAGTGGGAGGTGGCGGAATTGGCGGGGGTGCGATCCCTGGGGGTGTGTGTGTGTGTGGAGTGGAATTGGTGGGGGGGAGGGGGTTACTGGTACATGATCTCCTGGGCGGGCGCGGGTCCCTGGGGAGCAGCCTGGTCTCGGATGTGCGATCTCCGAGGCGGGCTTGGTTCCCTGAGGAGTGGCTTGGTCTCCGAGCTGTTTGCTCTCTGTTGGAGGCATGGTCTCCGGGGAGTGAGGGATTGTGGGAATATGTTTGTCCCTTGTTCATTGAGTGTCCACTGGAGGGCGCAATTTTTTGGACCACAAATCCAGGTTTATACCTGTCTTAGGTGTGTCAGCTGGTCAGTGTAAGTGCATGATGACTTGCTCGCATGTGAGTTTGAGGTTGTGGCCAAATTTCAGGACAATTGGGTAAGTGTTTGTGGGAGAAACGTGGGGAATAACACACATGCACCTTCACCATTTTTATATATACAGTGGTATCTCTACTTACGAATTTAATGCGTTCCGAACACACATTTGTAAGTCGAAAAAATTGTAAGTCGAATCCCATAGGAATGCATTGGGAGAAAAAATTCGTAAGTCGAAGCAACCCTATCTAAACCGCATCCAAGATGGTGGACGGAGCTCCATTCGTAAGTAGAAACATTTGTTAGTAGAGTTATTCATAAGTAGAGGTACCACTGTATAGATTATTATTATTATTATTATTATTATTATTATTATTATTATTATTATTATTTACGTCCTTCATGCATTAGAACCCACCCCTTTCAATGATGCTGCTGAGAAAAGCTCAGGAGCCTTGTCAGAGAGGAAATGGTCCCAACCTTTCTTCCCTGTGTCTCTCTCTTTCCTTGTCTCCTCACAGACCTAACAAGGAAGGTCTTTGTCTTCCGCACGGAGCCTAGCGAGGCCTACATCCTCCTCAAGCCTCTGCCCAAGGAGCCGCTGCAGAACCTCACCGTTTGCCTGAGGTCCTACACGGACTTGACTCGGCCCTATGGCCTCTTCTCCTACGCCACTGAGTCTGAGGACAACGAAATCCTGATTTTCAAGCCCAAGCGTGGAGAGTACCGAGTGTACATCGGTGGAGAGCACCTCTCCTTCAAAGTCCCAGAGGACACTTTCGACTGGGAGCACGTCTGTTTCGGGTGGGAATCGGCCACCGGCATCGCCGAGTTCTGGTTGAACGGCAAGCCTTGGCCACGGAAAGGCTTGAACAAAGGCTACGTGGTTGGCTCTGGGGCCTTCATCCTGTTGGGCCAAGAGCAAGACCGCTTTGGGGGCACCTACGACTCCTACAACTCCTTCACTGGAGAACTGGCGGACGTCTACATGTGGGATTTCCTCCTGTCTCCTCACAAGATGAGGGCAGCCTACCAGGATTTGCAGCTGCCCCCATGCGCTCTGGGCTGGAAGAACCTGCACTATGAAATCAAGGGAGACGTGGTGGTGAAGGGCAGGCTGAGGTAAAGGAAATGAGGGAGGGAAATCCAACCTCCGAAGCAGAGCCATCAGCCTTTTCTGTCCCAAATTCTAACCCACCTGGCCACCGAGGTGTTGTGTGGCACACTGAGCACTGGAAAACGAAGACACACAAAAAAAGCAGTGAACTTCCACTCATCCACTTGGTTTATTGCAGCTTCCCCCTCCTGGTCGCCTGGAAGCACATCTCGCTCGCCAAAGGCGGCCCGGCAAGCGTGTGTTTACAAATCTGCTGTCGGTGCCATCCACATGATGATTGGCCGGATGAAGTTTTGCCACCGAGGTATCCTGCTTCTGCTTTTCTGGGTCTGTTCTATGGATTTGGTGTGGTTCTACTTGCAATGTAATGTTCTCTCCCACCTTCTTTCTGAGACGTTTTCGTTTAATAAACCAATATAAAATGAGACTCCTTGTCTGGGTAGGGTCTCCTGAACAAACGAAAACATTTTTTTTTTTTGCAGACATCAAGGTGCCTGCCTGATATGGCATGGAGAAGGGGGGTCCCCAAACTAAGGCCCGGGGGCCAGATGCAGCCCAATCGCCTTCTAAATCCAGCCCATGGACAGTCCGGGAATCAGCATGTTTTTATGTGTCCTTTTATTTAAAATGCATCTCTGGGTCATTTGTGGGGCATAGGAATTGGTTCATTTTTTCCCCCCAAAATATAGTCCGGCCCCCTACAAGGTCTGAGGGACAGTGGACCGGCCCCCTGCTGAAAAGGTTTGCTAACCACTGGCATGGAGTGTTCCAGGAAAAATTGTTTATTTAAAATGCGGATTGACATAAAATTAAATAAAAGGCTCCTAAAAGGCAGAAACACCATATAGAGAGTGCCGCAAGAAAATTCTAATTTAAGAGGAGGCCTTTGCAAACCAATAGGACCTTAGAGTCCATTCAAAGGCCGACAATGATTGGTCATTATGTGTTTGGGGAGCTAGGAACCTTTAGGTTTTGCTCGACTTTTAACTCCCATCAGCCCCAGCCAGCAGGCCCAATGGTCAGAGGTGATGGGAGTTGTAGACCAGCAACATTTGGAAGGGATCTTGAGTAATCTAGTCCACCCCTTCTGAAATATGGGGATCTCAACACTATCACTGCCCTTAGGATACACATACATTTGAGTACAGACGCCTGACTGGGAAGGAAACACAGGCTATGCCCTATCACGGAAGCACATGTGTGTACTAAGGGAAAAATAAGGAAGGGGAAGATTAAAAGTACCAACGTTATATAGAAGCCTTTAGCAAACCTTAAGATTGGATAAACAGTTTAAGAGGGAATTTACTTCCTTACTAAAACCATTCTGTCCATTTGAATCAAGGTTAAAGTGACTCAGATAGACATTTGCTGGCTATGGAGCCTCTACTTTTAATAACATTTCCCTAGAAGGAACACCATATTCCATAGTCACATGGTGAAACATTACATACAGAGCACATGGCTCCCTTGTGACACAGACCTTAAATATTGTGAGTTCACAAACAAACATTTTCAAGGTTACAATCTCCCTTTTCCCTTCCCGCTCCCCCTTTCTGTACAGAAAGGGGTAGGTATGCACATACACCCCTCTTTTACTCTCTAGAGAAAGATTGGGAAATGTTCAAGCCTTTCATATGTGCTTAGACTTTAAACCTTAATAGAGAAAGTGATAAAAACTTATATAATCACTCCATAAAAACAACAATTACACTCTTGTTCCAACTCTGAAAACCAATAATCTTTCCTTGCCAGAAAGCAGAGCTGGGCTGAATTTCAACCCATCACCACATCAGACACATTGCCTTTCACATAGCTCTAAAATGGGGGTTAGAAGGGACCCTGAGGTCATTTAGTCTAACCCTCTAAGATACAGGATTCACAAGATTTGAATGAAAATACCAACTTTATACAGAACCCTTTAGCAGATGAGTTTTTTCCTTAAGAGACTGATATTAGGAGCCCAACAATAACCCTTCTGTCCAACACAATTGAAGTTAAAACTAGACTCAGATAGACAATTCCTGGCTATGGAAGCTCTACTTTTGACAAACAATTCACCTTTATAGGAATAGCTGTTCAATTTTCCTTTAGTCAATATTCCTCTAGTCACTTGGAGGAAGACTCCCTTTTAGAGCCTCTCTCAATAACAAACATTTGCACACCTCATGAAGTGAACATTTTCAAGTTTCAAAATTTTTTCAAAGCATTGAGCAAGCATTTTCAAACTTACAACTCTTTATTTTCCTTCATCCTGCTCCCTCTTTTTTACTTTTGGAGAGGAAAAAATGGCCTTCTACAGCCTCTTTAAAACAAACCTTTACACACTACCTCCACTCTTTTAAATATTTGCCATTGTTTTTGGGTTGATCAAGCCCTTACATAAGATTATTTAAGCAAGCTTGCATTATTATTATATTATTTTAAACTATGCGTGCTTAAAAAGGCAGTCTGTGGGTGTCATGGCCAAATTTTAAACACAAACCCCTAATTTCCTAAACCTGGATTATATCTCTCATTTACTTTAAGGGGAACAATGAACTATAGCAGACACAAGGAACAGACGCACATACACTTAACAGACAACACATATAACAGAAAACATGTAACGTGTAAACATTCTGAAGGGGGTACTGGTCTTCCAGGGTCAATTTTAAAGTGGAGATTCTCTGTATGTTAAAGGAACCTCCTGGTAGCCATTTCCCCTCATCTGGGTGGTCCATAGTAAATCGGACCCAATGTTTTTTCTTACAAAGTTTTTGCAATTGGTTCCCTTCAAGCTTGTCCGCCCCGGGGATTTCATGCCAATTTAAGAGAACGAATTGGAGTGGACTTTCATCCTCAAAGTCCTTACCGGAGCCAAGCCTCAGTTGTGCTTTGCCTCGGTTGGGAGTCTGGGAAAGGAATTCCTTAGAGTGGGTTGCACCCATTTTACTTAAGCCTTTTTATACTGCAGTTCGGGTCCCCGACCCTATTCCTTGGACACTCTTAACTTCCTGAGTCCATGACTCACCCCCACGTTCTAGTGGTGTTCCTGCCTACCGTTCGCGTCCACAACTACTAGGCGGCTGGTGCAGCTAAAACCCTATTGGAACCCTCCCACTGGTCATCAATTGCCTGAGGGTTCCACAGCAACTGCCCTGCCTCTTACACACTAGACTCAGATCCTACTGAACGCTTGCCTACGCAATGTCAGGTCGGAACTGAGGAATACAGAGTAGAAAGGAACGGGCGCACTTGCAATCTCTGGTCATGGGTCATACCTAACAAAGGTCGCCATGGCAGGGGGGCGTCTTCACCCGAAGATTAAGAGCAGAGGAATAGGAAACAGAGCTGGGATAGCCAGATTCCCAGATTGGTAGAAAAGCGACAGTTTGCTCAGACTTCTGCTCAGTTTGGCAGAAGGGAGCTGGGACAGTCTTTCTAAGCTCTGCGTTTAACGTAAAGACTGTTGCCCGGGACCTCAGTTCTACTTTGTAACTGTGCCTGGCAGCCTTGCTGCAACTAAGGTCCAAAGAGGAGAGTAGAAAAGGATAGTCCAAGTGGAGAAATAGATTTTTAGTTGCTGTGGTTCTTAGCTCACCCAAGGTGTCCCCTTTTAATACTCACGACCGATCCTTTCAGTCGAATCCCGTTGTCTCCAGCTTCCAACTGGTTCCTGAAAAAAAACAGCCTTGTCCCTTTAAACGTTGCTTCGTCCTGGGGGTCCCGCTTGGACTCTCAATTACTACCAAGTGCCTCGGGTCCTGAGGTTGGTTTACCCCCCTGCAAAAGAGGCAAGGGCGCGCTGGGCTCCCCTTCCTCAGTGAACCCGGAGCTCAAGGCAAAACTGGGTCCCCGAAGTGGTCGCCAAATTGTTGTAAAATTTAAGCTGGTTCCTATGAACCCAGAGAAATGGATCTTGACCCAGGGAGAGCTCAAGGATCCAGGCAAGCAGACGAATTTAAGCGTCTCCTGCCCACCAAATAACAGAGACCAAACCAGGACGTACGAAGCAAGGCACTTTTATTTTTGCTGTTGCAACAGGGTCCTTCCTCTCACACAGGAGAATAAGGAAGGAACCCCAAACAAAGATGTCTTGCCCTTAAAAAGAGATTTGAAATTGGTTTCAGCCCACCCCCCAGAAGCATCATCCATATGTCACAGAAGGGGTGTAGCCCAAGACCCCCCCTCCCTAGATTCATCATAGGTACATACAGAAAGGGGAGGTCTGGTGGCAGTAATCTGAGCAGTCTGGACCCTGCCCCCTGCCCCCAAAACCTAATCAACAAAATTGAGAGATATTTACATTTCCCTGTTTCCCAGCCAAGTTAATCACAACCTTTTGTCTGGCACTCAGGTATCAGGATGCCAGGGATTATCACTTTAATTCCTGAGACAATGAGAAGGTTCCCCCCACCCCACTTCTTCCTTGCAGAGGAACACCTGGTCAGAGAGAGTCAAAATGGTGTCAGTCAGGCCTGTTTTCCTGTGCTGCTTCAGACATGTTTCTGTACATTCGTTACATGTTTTATGAACCATTATTATATATATATATAGATATGACCTCAAAATTCTTATAACATTGTTGTTTAGTCGTTTAGTCGTGTCCGACTCTTCGTGACCCCATGGACCATAGCATGTCAGGCACTCCTGACTTCCACTGCCTCCCGCAGTTTGGTCAAACTCATGTTCATAGCTTCGAGAACACTGTCCAACCATCTCATCCTCTGTCGTCCCCTTCTCCTTGTGCCCTCAATCTTTCCCAGTCAGGGTCTTTTCCAGGGAGTCTTCTCTTCTTATGAGGTGGCCAAAGTATTGGAGCCTCAGCTTCAGGATCTGTCCTTCCAGTGAGCACTCAGGGCTGATTTCCTTCAGAATGGATAGGTTTGATCTTCTTGCAGTCCATGGGACTCTCAAGAGTCTCCTCCAGCACCATAATTCAAAACCAGATACAGCTGGACTAACTCCCCCAAATCTATAAACTACTGTAGCACGGATTGCAGCTCATGGGACCTGAGGTGCATGAAAGGTAAGCCTGATGGGAGAAATAATTTCAGTTTGATTCGAACACAATCCTTTCCAATTTGCAATTTGTGAACTAATATGCAAACAGAAACAGCTCTCTTTCAAGATTTACACTTCTCCATCATTTCAAAGTTGCAAATCCTCCAGCCATAAATTGTGTACTGTACCATAACTGTACAAACTTGTGCTGTGTTGGGAGAAACGTCTTACAAAAACATACGTGTTAATCGCTGGTGCAGAAATGGAGTGAATGTAACCTAAAACAGAGGAAAAGGAGGAGAGAACCTAGAATTGTCAGTTTGGGCCGACTAATTTAGCAGCTCACCACTGCCATCCTCTGGTCTGGAGTGCCAAGAGAGAAATTCCCTTAGCAGAAAGTGCTCAAAAGGGATCGTGTCTGTCCTCTGCATGAGAATTTCTAACTTGCCTGAACAAGACGATTCTGCTGCTTTCTAAGATAGGCAGTGACCATTCCTTGGATCCTTTGAGGGAGCAGCCATGGCAGTTATAATAGTAGTAGTAGTAGCAATAATAATAATAATAATAATAATAATAATAATAATAATAATATAACCGCCTCTCCTGGTATGCCCCGCGAAGGACCTTAAGGTTGGATTCAGTCTGACCCCTGTGTTTTCCTCCCTCATGGTTTGGATTTATGGACTACTTAAAATGAGGCTGCATTTTAAATTTTGAATTTTAATATTGTATTTTAATCTGTATTTTAATTCATTGTTTTCTTTTATGTCTTACTGTAATTTTATTGGTGTTAGCCACCCTGAGCCCGGTTTTGACTGGGGAGGGCAGGGTATAAATAAAAATGTATTTGCCACTCTGGGCAGTTTCCAACATATATAAAAACATAGTTCTAGTTACAGGTAGGTAGCCGTGTTGGTCTGAGTCGAAGCAAAATAAAAAAATTACTTCAGTAGCACCTTAAAGACCAACTAAGTTTATATTTTGGTATGAGCTTTCGTGTGCATGCACACTTCTTCAGATACACTAGAAACAGAAGTGTCAGACCCTATATATATATACAGAGGGTGGTGGGGGTGGGTGGGAATGGCTGATGGTCTGATTGGAGTGGTAAACCTGTAGATGGCTGCAGATGTTGCAGCCGTTAACAGCCATCTACAGGTTTACCACTCCCATCAGCCCATCAGCCATTCCCACCCACCCCCACCACCCTCTGTATATATATATAGGGTCTGACACTTCTGTTTCTAGTGTATCTGAAGAAGTGTGCATGCACACGAAAGCTCATACCAAAATATAAACTTAGTTGGTCTTTAAGGTGCTACTGAAAGAATTTTTTTTATATAAAAACATAATAAAACATTAAACATTAAAAAGCCTTCAGGCTGCCTTCAGATGTCTTCTAAAGGTTATAGAGTTACTTATCTTCTTGACAGTAATGTGCCCACCTTCAGTTTCTGCAGCTTGTTGGCTTATATTAGGGGTGCATGTTCTGTATTATTTTACAAATACTACAGCTACAAGTTTCCCATGGCCTTGGGCAAGAACAATAAACCTATGAACTATGAATAGAAAAAGTTACAGCAGCCAGCAGGCAGCCAGCTGAGCCAGGAGAGATTGGGGGGGGGTCTGCCCAATCCTACACACACACACACACACACACACACACACACACACTAGCACACACACTAGCACACACACTAGCACAAAGGGGGTCTGGAGTGTGTCCTTGGCCACTTGGTAGCATCAGCCTAATATGAACAGGCAGCCTAACTTTCTGTGATGTGTGTAGGAGACAACATATGGAACTACAGTTGTGTTGGCTGCCGGGTGGTTAAATTTTCCCTCCGACAAGATGATTGTGTCAGCTGGTTGACCCCAAAAAAACCTTAGAGGTGATTGTCCTCTTTGTTTGGGTCACAGAAAGCAAACAAGGTCATGCCATTCGGTATATCACAAACCGTTCACATGTGAATTTGGTCAGCAGCACTGAGATGTCTTTAGGCTAAGTTTGGGGCTTCTTAGTGTAGAGAAAAGGCAAGCAAAAGAGGGCACAGAACATTTGACCCTTGAATCATAGAATCGTGGAACTGCAGAGTTAGAAGGGATTCCAACAGTCATGTGGCCCAGCCCCCTGCAATGCGGGAATCTCAACTAAAGCATCCATGACAGATGGCCATCCAACCTCTGCTTAGAAACCTCCAAGGAAGGAGAGCCCACCACCTTCCGAGGGAGACCGTTCCACTGTCAAACAGCTCTTACTGTCAGAAAGTTACTCCTGATACGGGGCATTAGCTTGGGGGTGCCAGAGGGGCCGTGGTCCTGGGTGCAGATTTCTGAGGGGGGGCACAAAGCAGGTGCCCCCATGCCAGTGCCTCCAGGATGGCATGGGGGCACCTCCTTTGTGCCTGCTGAATGATGCATCAGCTGGCCGGGCTCCCCCTGTGTGGGTAGGCAGGTGGCACAGCGTGTGGTTGTTGTGCTCTTCTCGCACCACCCTCCCTGGATCCGAGCCTTGCAAGGCCACTCGGGGAGAGGGCAGTGTGGGGATGTGGCAAGCACGTGCCCTTCAATCCCAGACTTATGCGTCCAAAGGCAAGTAGAGCGATACATTTGGCACCAGCTTGGCTGCGGGAGTTGCCGGAAGGACATGTGCAAGGTGCCATCCAACCGTCTTAGGGACTCCGCTCCAGAATTGTGCAGGATTTGCTCCTTAGCCTTTTCTTCTCCTGATTGTGGAGATAGTAGAGATTTTAGGATCAGTTTTCCTTCTCTTTCCACCTTTCCAAGTTGACGAGCCCCATCGGCTCCTCGCTATCCGAGCACAATTCAAAGCGTCGGTGCTGACCTTTAAAGCCCTAAATGGCCCAGTATACATGAAGGAGCATCTCCATCCCTATTGTTCAACTGGGGGATGATGGTTCAGCTCCGAGGGTCTTCTGCCGGTTCCCTCACTAATAATAATAATAAATAAATTTGTATTTATACCCCGCCCTCCCCAGTCAAAACCAGGCTCAGGGCGGCTAACACCAATAAAATTGCAATCAGACATAAAAGAAAAGAAAACAATGAATTAAAATACAAATTAAAATACAATATTAAAATTTAAAATGCAGCCTCATTTTAAGTAGTCCATAAATCCAAACCATGAGGGAGGAAAACACAGGGGTCAGACTGAATCCAACCCAAAGGCCAGGCGGAACAGCTCCGTCTTGCAGGCCTTGCGGAAATATGACAAATCCCGCAGGGCCCTGGTCTCCTGTGAAAGAGCGTTCTACCAAGTTGGGGCCAATACTGAAAAGGCCCTGGCCCTAGTTGAGGCCAATCTAGCCACCTTATGGCTCGGGATCTCCAGAATATTGTTGTTTGTGGACCTTAAGGTCCTCCGCGGGGCATACCAGGAGAGGCAGTCCCGTAGGTACGAGGGTCCTAAGCCCTCTGCCTTCTGAAAGCCCTCGCACTTTTCACTGCGAAAAGTGAGGTTATAAGGAACCAGGAAGAGGGTTTTCTTGGTAGTGGTGCCCACCCTGTGGAACGCCCTCCCATCAGATGTCAAGGAAATAAACAACTACGTATCTGACTTAGAAGACATCTGAAGGCAGCCCTGTTTAGGGAAGTTTTTAATGTTTGAAGTTTTGTCATGTTTTTAATATTCTGTTGGGAGCCACCTGGAGTGGCTGGGGAAACCCAGCTAGATGGACGGGGTATTAATAATAATAATAATAATAATAATACTTCTATAGCAAGTGCAGAAACCGCCTGCTTGACCGTTGGACCCACTATTTGCTCGCCTGCTGAATCTGCTAGAGAGCCTGTCTTCACATACAGGGGACGTCCATAACTCACACATTGTCTCCCTTCACCTGGTTTAGCTGGCCAGTCTAGGCCGTTTCACTGGGTGTAGCCACTGTCGCATGTTGACAGCTTCTAGGAGCCACAGGTGAGAGATGAGTGCAGGGTGGAAAATTCTTGTGCACCTTTATTGATTGATTGATTGATTGATTGATTGATTGAAGAAAATTGATATGCCACTTAAACAAAGGACTTCTAAGTGGCTTACCAAAGATTCTTCTTTCGTGAAGGCAAGCCAACGAACTCAAAGGTCCCACTGTTATAAGCCCTGCAATTCTGCCGCTTCTAAAGGTGAGCCTTCTTCAGCTAATAGCTTGGCACCCCTGAGATTCGTCATTTTCCTGGCCTTTGGGACGCTTGCATTGTCCCTGGCAGGGAACGTTCTGTCATCTCAGTCCTGCATAGGTCACTCTGATCTCGGTTTGACCCTCGCAGATAACAGGCGAGGGGCAAACCCCTCCCAACGGAAGCCGCAAAGTCTGCTCATTGCTCCACAACCACAAGACAAAACATCAGCAAAATGTAATTACTCAAAACTGAAAAGAAAAGAAATGTCAAGTTGCTGGTGACAGCTTTTCAAATCAGCAGCTTCTTCCAATCTCTTAAACAGGCTGCCCCACTGCAAATGCCTCTTTCTTCCTTCCTTCCTTCCTTCCTTCCTTTCTTTCTTTCTTTCTTTCTTTCTTTCTTTCTTTCTTGGGTGTGTTCTGTTGTGGCAATGGAGAGCTCTTTGTAATACATATATGTGTGTGTTGGCAGGGTGGGGGAGAAGTCCCTCGCAGTGATCCAGACCCTCCAAGTGTCCCTGTTTTCCAGGGACAGTCCTGGATTTACAAAAGCCGTCCTGCTTTCTGATTTCATCCCGGAATATCCCACTTTTCCTTAGGACGTCCCTCTTTTCATCGGAGAAACATTGGAGGGCATGGAGTTATGTGACCACCGAGCCCAGGAGATAAGTAACTACGCACCCTTTAGAAGGCACCTGAAGGCAGCCCTCCATAGGGAATTTTTAAAAAATATTTAATGATTTATTATGTTTTTAGATATGTTGGAAGCTGCCCAGAGTGGCTGGGGCAACCCAGTCAGTTGGGTGGGGTATAAATAATAGAATTCTAATTCTTATTCTTATTATATAGGACACTCCTATTTCCATCAAGAAATGTTGGAGGGTATGTGATCCTATCTAGGGTTGCCAGACATATCCGGAATGCTGCAGCCTGGAGCAAAATGTATGACATGCTGGCAGTGTCGTTTTTGCCGTTCCCCCAATTTTCCTTTGTGATTTTGCCAAAAAATCTCAACAACTTACTTTGGAGAGGAGGAGGAGGAGGAGGAGGAGGAGGAGGAGGAGGAGGAGGAGGAGGAGGAGGAGGAGGAGGAGAAGAAGAAGAAGAAGAAGAAGAAGAAGAAGAAGAAGAAGAAGAAGAAGAAGAAGAAGAAGAAGAAGAAGAAGAAGAAGAAGAAGAAGAAGAAGAAGCTCAACAACCAGATATTCACTTTTTGAAATATGGAAACACCCTTTGTGTGAAAATCAGACTGTGAAAAATCATGATCCGTAAAATGTGAGGATCTATGCGTTCCTTGCCTAGCAAAATGATCAGGAGAGGTTCTTGACAATTCAGGGTTTGAAAGAGGCAGGTTCATTCTGGAAGGAATGAAAATTTAACCAACAGGCAGATAAGACCAGGGGACGTGAATGGACACCATTTGTTGATTTTTTTAATCTCTGCCCTATGGAACTGCTCTGAGAGTGGAGGTGCCCCCCTCCCTTCCAGCCCAGGGATATAACCCAGAGAGGACTTCACAGCCAAGGGTTTGGTTTCCTCCAGGACAGGCTGAATCCAGGATCCATTTCAACCACTTGCCAAGTTTATTCTGCAGACAGACGGCATGGGGTTCCTTCAGATCTTCCTCCTCATCCTGGCCGGACTGTTAGGGTCTCTTGCCCAGGAAGGTGGGTGCTCTGATCAGATGCAACGAGCTATTGTGGGTGTTGCTGTGTGCATGGACTGACTGGCTGCATTGTGAGTTCAGACGTGGAAGTATCCCTGTTTCTGGTTGGGTTTGAATTGGAGCCAAAAAGAAGGGCTGTAGCTCAGCGGGTAGAGGAACTGCTTAGCATGAAGTCCCAGGTTCAAATCCCGGCATCTCCAGGTGGCTCTGGGAAGGACCCCTCTGTCTGAAACCTCTAAATAGTCACTGCCAGTCAGTGTGGACAATACTGTTCCTATTTTAATCAGCCCTTTATTAAGAACAATGAGGACTGGAAGCTTACTTTATTTTTAGGGAAAGGAGCACAAAGGGGGTTGGACTAGATGACCCTTAGGACCCCTTCCTATTACTCTGAAATGCTACAGAGCTCCTGTCAGGAGACAGTACTGAGCTAGCTGGACCTGTGGTCGGATCTGCGTATCAGCTTCCTATGTGTGAAACGTGGAAAGGCAGGATACAAATACAACTCTCAAATGTCAGATCGGCAACAAAAAAACAACCACCACCCCGAATTCTCAAATTGCATGTCAGAATTTCCATTCCTTCCCACTGTGGGGCTTAAACAACAGAGTCTCGTTGGCCAGTAAATGCCTGATTACTTACAGAGTCTGTGTGGCTGAACGCACAACCCAGAATTAAGCACTGGTGAGCCCCGTTGATTTGAACAAGAGACCTAACCAGAGGCTTAAATACAGGAATAAAAGGGATCAACGAAACGCAAAAAGCTGCCTCAGAGAAGATCAATTTGTTCCTCCAGCCAGCCCAATATTGTCCCCACACTGGGACCTTATGCTTGCGCAGCATACCGTACGCTTACAGCTGAGCTGTGCCCACCCCACCCCAATATTCCAAAGTGAATAGGATGGAGTCTGCAATAATCACACATGCATGTGCTATCCGGATCTGCCGCCAGGTGGCGCATGCACCAAATAACCGTTGCAGGTCCGTCTTAGGGCACGGAGCTGTCATTCTAGAAGAAGGGAGGAAAGGGTGGTTGGCAAATAGTGGGGGGCGGAGGGGGGGCTTGAGTGATTGAGGTGAGGGGATGGGGGCAAGTGGAAGAGTTGCAAGTATGTTTTGCCCCCTCCCCCAGTAAACCTGATGAAGTGCTGGTCAGTCTTTCAGACCGCCGTCAGAGCATCTTCCTCAAAGACTAAGGCAAGTTGGGGGAATCATCAGGAACAAGATGCGGCCCTCCATGCTTATATTTCTGGCCCTCAGTACTCTTCCCAGGCCATGTGCCACAGCAGCCCTGCTTCACACCCTCCTTGAGTGCTTTTACCTGTCTGGGATTGGAAATTATTATTATTATTATTATTATTATTATTATTATTATTATTATTATTATTTCCCCAGCCACATTAAAAAACTTCCCTAAACAGCCTTCAGATGTTTCCTAAAAGTCAGATAGTTGTTTATCTCCTTGACATCTGATGGGAGAGTGTTCCACAGGGCGGGCGCCACTGCCGAGAAGGCCCTCTGCCTGGTTCCCTGCAACTTGGCTTCTCGCAACGAGGGAACTGCCAGAAGGCCCTCGGAGCTGGACCTCCGTGTCCGGGTTGAATGTTGGGGGTGGAGACGCTCCTTCAGGTATAGTTGACCCTTGGGGGGGGGATCCCCTTTCCAACTCTACAATTCTATGGTTCCGCAGATCTCCAGAGGAAGACCTTCCTTTTCCCGCAGCCGACCAACACGGCACACGTGGTCTTGAAAGCCAGGCTGGAGCGGCCTTTGAGCAGCTTCACGGTGTGCATGAGGCTCTACACGGACATCACTCGGGCCCAGACCCTGTTCTCTTACGCCACGGAGGCCGAGCCCAACGACATCGCCGTCGACCGACTGAGCCGCTCCCAGTACAGGCTGTATGTTGGAGGTGATGCGGTGAAGCTGAACATCGCAGAGAGGGCGACCCCACTGCCCGCGTGGGAGCACATCTGCCTGGCTTGGGACTCCACCAGCGGGGTGGTCCAGGTTTGGCTGGATGGCAACCCTCTGCCCCGGAAGGCGGTGAAGCCAGGCTATGCCATCACCCCCCGGGCCTCCATCATCCTGGGGCAAGACCAGGATTCCATGGGGAGCGGCTTTGACTTGATGCAGTCCTTCGTAGGCGAGCTCACCGACGTCTACATGTGGGAACGGGTCTTGAGCCCCCAGGAAATGTGCCGCGTGGGGGACAAACGCATCCCGGCCAACTCCGTGATCAACTGGGGGTCCTTGGCATACAAGATCAAGGGCAACGTTGTTCTCACGCACACCCTCTTGCCAGTTAGCCGAGCGGATTGCGGGTGCCCTTTGCAAGCGGTGCCCTCCTGCTGGAGGAGGGTGGCGCTATGAGAGTCTCTTGCTGGCTCGTCAAGAAGTCGCTCTATTAATATTTCTGTGAGATTTGGGGGGGGGGGGTTGGCCCTCTGGATTTTGCTCAACTACAACTCCCAGCAACGATGGGAGCTCTAGTTTCTGCATCATCTGGGTGGTCCAAAGGTTCCCCTCCCCCACCTGAACCTATGCTAATCTTCTTCCGATCTGTCAGTTTGGGTTATTCTCCATTTCTCGTTTTTACAGTCTTCCATTCTCTACATTTCTGATTCGGTTTGAAATTGCAATTTTTTTTACTAGTACTTGTGAAAGTTCGTCAGCAGCTTAGGGTGAATATAGGTGCTTTGTATGCGCTTTTGTCTGATATACACACTTCCGCAAAATGGTTTCCCGAATGTAATGCCTTATTGTAAGTTACCGTACTTTTCTGTGTATAAGACTAGGATTTTTTTAATTTTAAAATTATGTTCAAAATTGTGGGTCGTCTTATACACGGATACAATCTTCCCCCCAAAAATAGGGGGCGTCTTCTACATGAGGGCATGTTATACATAGAAAAATATGGTATTTTCATGAATCAATGCAGGCATCAGCTGCGCATAGACTGTATATTTTTGCACACATTACTTTGCTAGAAAACTGCACTTCAGCATTCTTGTCTTGTCTTGTTGTGCTTTGTCTTGTCTTGTCTTGTCGTGACCTGACCTGACCTGTCGTGACATGATCAGACCTGTCATGAGATCAGCACATGATATCATGCTGTTGCCTGAATGTAACATTTTTTTTTTGTTTTTCGTTTGTTTCGAAGCACGTTCTGTAAGTAAAGCCTTTGAACCATATTTTTGGACTGGACAATTTTTAATTTCTGGTTTTATTCATCCATTTTGCTTCCAAATGTGCACTATTCATAACCACAATACATAAGATCGTTGACAAAGGATCCCATAAATTTCCAGACCTATGGAGAAACATCATCTCCCTCCCAGAGGTTATTCCTTTCCTCACCTTATTTTCAAGAATGTGGGATGGAGAACAGGCTTAAAATCGCCATTCTGCCATGAAACTCACCATGTGACCTCAGGCCAACCACACAGAGCCTGGCCTACCTCACAGGGTTGTTGTGGGGGATGGCCATATTCGGAGACCAAAGGCAGAGCTGAGGGCACCTTACAAGAAAAATAATGGAGTATTGGCAGCTATAATTTCTTTGTGGGAATGTTCAGGGAGGCAGGAGAGGATATGTTGTTGTTTAGTCGTTTAGTCCTGTCCGACTCTTCGTGACCCCATGGAGCATAGCACGCCAGGCACTCCTGTCTTCCACTGCCTCCTGCAATTTGGTCAGACTCATGTTGGTGGCTTTGAGAACACTGTCCAACCATCTCGTCCTCTGTCGTCCCCTTCTCCTTGTGCCCTCCATCTTTCCCAACATCAGGGTCTTTTCCAGGGAGTCTTCTCTTCTCATGAGGTGGCCAAAGTATTGGAGCCTCAGCTTCAGGATCTGTCCTTCCAGTGAGCACTCAGGGCTGATTTCCCTGATATTAATATTGTTTATTAATATATTGTTTATTAATAACTTTCCTAACTTGCGCTAGCAAGTTCCTTTACTTAGCAGAGTTTATACCCCCCTTTAAATGGGAAAGACCAGGGGTCCCCAGACTAAGGCCCGGGGGCTGGATGCGGCCCAATCGCCTTCTAAATCTGGCCCGCGGATGGTCCGGGAATCTGCATGTTTTTACATGAGTAGAATGTGTCCTTTTATTTAAAATGCATCTCTGGGTTTTTTGTGGGGCATAGGAATTCGTTCATATTTTTTCCCAAAATATAGTCTGGTCCCCCATAAGGACTGAGGGACAGTGGACCGGCGCCTTGCTGAAAAAGTTTGCTGACCCCTGGGAAAGACTGTGGAGGGTGGATATGAAATTTACCGCCTGCTACAATTTAAGAGAGAATATATTAAAGATGATGTACAGGTGGTAGCAAATGCCTGAGAAACTTGCCAAGCTGTATAAGAGCAAATCCTCTGTGTGCTGGAGGTGTAATGGAGAAAAGGGGTCTTTTATACATAGGTGGTGGAGCTGTCCCAACATATGTAAATATTGGAATGTAATCTATGAAGAACTTAAGAAACTGTTAAAATATACGTTTAGGGGAAAAACCAGAAATATTTTTATTAAATATAATACCAGAAGACATTAAAACAACAAAAAGGACATGGGATAGTTGCAGCAAGAGTCTTAGTGGCTAGAAATTGGAAAAGTAAAAGTTTACCCAGCATAACAGATTAGCAAACTTTAATGTTAGAATACCTACAGTTGGCAAAAACAACAGGAAGAATAAGAGGACAAATGAGACAAAAAACACAGAAGGAATGGAGGATGTTTGAAGAATATTTAACGAATAATGGTATACCTGAAATCCTAATAGATCTAGGCTGAACCTGGTATAAATAATAAGAAATGAAACGGCAAGTAGATAGTTACAACTGTGCGATAAAATAATGAAAACACAAATTACAGACTAAATAATTGGAAGCGTTTTTATGGTTGTATTTTGCTTTTTGTTATTTTTTCTTCTTCTTCTTTATGTATTTTTTGGGTGTATCTTTTTTCCTTTATTCTTGTTTTTGTATTTTAAATTATTAAAACAATAAAGAATTTATTTTTTTAAAAAAAAATTAATGCACAGCAGACAGCTGGTTGCAGACTTGTTTAAGCCTCTCAATATTAGGTTCCTGGTAAGTCCCCTTATATCCCTCTTAAAAGAATAAGCACGCCACAATCTTGTGTAAAGTATATAAAAGAAGTTTACTCACATCAGTGCACTGTTGGATCCCTGAAGGCAGACTTAGTTACAAAGTATATACATGTGGATCTACCCCATATTTTGGGTGGGTGGGGTGGTAATTCCAGTGACTGCAGACTGGCAGCCACTGCAGCTTACACAACGAAAGCAAGATGGAGAAGAGAGGCGAAGAAGAGAGTGTGCTGTGTGCCTTGCCCTTTTGTTACCTGGGCAGGTAAGGTCACGCCCACCTCTAGTCACATGCAAAAGGAAGTAAGTCCCAGTCAGGAGGAAACAGGAAGTTTTCAACTAACTGGACCAAACATTCCCTTGCATGTCCACTCTAGGAAAACAAGGAATGTTGTACTTGACTGCTACTTATGTATCACATCTCACATTCTTTCCCCTACGTCTTCTTATTTATGAGGCGCCCAACATGCTCAGGAGAAGTCATGGGGCTGCAAAATCTCAATAATAATAATAATAATAATAATAATAATAATAATAATAATAATAATTTTACCGGTATTTATACCCCGCCCTCCCACAAAGGTGGTGCAGTGGTAATATAAGGAATGCAAACCTCTTGTCAATTCTTCTTTCTCCAGAAAAGATTACATCTGATTTTTGTGACCTTTTTCTGATTCTGCCAAGTTTCATTTAGAAACGTCCCCAGCTGCCAATTGTTACACAATCTTTCCCAGGAAAAGACTTCCCTTAAACCTCCTCCCACACCCAAGGGGATACTTCAGTTGGAGTTTGAAATTTGGTCTGGTTTGTATTACCCTAACTGCACTTCACAGAACAATTCAGGAACCGAGATGCAGGTATCATTTGAAATTCACATTTCATTGAATTTTACAACACACACACACACACACCCAAAAAAACAAAATCTGCAGCAAGCTTCAGAGATCAACACAGGAATAGCTAAGTAAAGAAAAGTCACACACAGAGAGACCTTTTCTTAGACCAGCATCTTGTATTTCAGGTAACCCCTGCCTCAGTAGGCCACGGGGTTAACAATAACATAACCCTTGATTTCATAATCGACTGTTTTCCAGTCGAACACGTGGTCGCCAGGAACGTCTAGGTTTCTGCAAGCAAGCTGCAGCTCTTCACTGGAGAGAACCCGGTCCCACATTCTCACATCCTGCAGCTCCCCCACAAAGCAATCGTTTATGTCAAAGCCGCCCCCCATAGTGTCTTGCTCTTGACCGAGCACGATGGACGGCACCCCACTTATGGAGTACCCTCTCCTTAGGCCCTTGCGGGGCATCCGCTTTGAATTCACCCACAACTCTGCTAAACCGGTGGCAGAATCCCAAGTCGCACACAAGTTCTCCCTGCCAAGCGATTTTTGTTCCAGATCCGTGAAGGTCACGGCTTCATTCCCTACTGCAAATCCGTACTTGTCGTTTCTTTCTTTGAGGAGGATGATCTCGTTGAAACTTCCCCGGGTGGCGTAAGAGAAGAAGGTGTGGGGGCGGTTGAGGTCCGTGAAGTGGGCCAGGCAGAGGGTGAAGCTGGTCAAGGGCCCCTTCGGGGCGGCCTTCAGAACCACGTGGGCAGAGTTCGATGCCTGTGGAAAAACTAGCTGCTTCCCAGCGAGGCCCGAACCTGAGGTGAGAGGAGGAGAATTAAGGATGCCACGTTATATATAATTGTTTAATTGCACACTGAATTGGAGAATGCCTGTATGTATGTTGCTAAGGGTTTCACGTTGAACTATTCCTTTGAAGGTCGTACCTCGAAAGTCGAACAGAATCCGTTCCGGAACTCCGTTCGACTTCAAAAACGTTCGAAATCCAAAGTGCGGCTTCTGATTGGAAGCCGCGGAAGCCCTGTCGGACGTTCAGCTTCCAAAAGAACGTTCGAAAACCGGAACACTCACTTCCGGTTTTCGATCACTCGGGAGCTGAAACGTTTCACTCCCAAGGCATTCGGGAGCTGAGGTATGACTGTACTGAAGCTCTCTCTGAGGTATAACCTGTTGATAATTAACTACCGATGTTCTCTGCTAGCCTGTGTGGGTGTGGGTGTAAATTTTGATAATTTGCAGAGTAGCTTACAACTAGGAAGCTAAATAACTATTCTGAGTGATTGAAAACTTCTTTGTAAAGACAGTATATAAAGACTCTTTATATTCAAAAATAACTTTACTGTCATAAACATATAGCTGAGAAGAATATATTTACAATCTAGCCCCTGCACACGTTTATCCTTATTAACATTTAGGAATCTTCCTCTGTCTGTTTCACTTCAGATAGATCACACCAGCTCACACACTGCCCACAGCATTATCCTGAGTAGCCTCTCTCAGAGAGAGAGAGAGAAACAGTTAAAAATGACAGTTATAGGCATAACAGTCACAACAGAATGGAATGCCACTCTCATGTGACTCACAGTCAGCCAATCACATGAAAGCCTCTGCCAGATTTAAAAGCCCCATGTGAAAAAGACACAGTAACCCAACATAAGCAAACATTCCTATTTTATTAATTTTATTAATTTCAGGAAATTAAACCATCATCCTTCACATGAGTGTTTAACCTTAGATTAAAGTGCTCAATTGCAAATTCGCCATTTTGAAAGGAAGCCGCCTTTGCCTTTTGTTCCCTGGCACAGTGAAAGAAGGACGTGATAAAAGGCCTTCTCTGGAGCTGCATGGCCTTAGGCTGGATGCAGGCTATGGGAGAGGCAAAGCACTGATTTCCGCTCTGGTCATAATTAAGTTATATATTTAGGAAGAAGAACCTATGCTTGGATATGCATGTGCTTTATACAACTTTCTAGAATGTGTTGTTGATAGTTTTGTGCCTGTTTTGAAGAGGTTCTGGTGAGTAAAGCTTTGAATCTTAATTATGAGCCTGGGCAATTTTTATTCCGAAAGGAGTCAGCTTTTATGCATCCAATTGCTTCATGCTGTGCAATATTAATAACTGCAATAGTCCCAAACAGAGAGAGAGAGAGAAAATGTCACAACTTTCTTATCAAAACTTTCTGCCTTCCTTCGCATCAAAGGCAGCAGGAGATACTCGTCTCTCTCTGCATCTCACCTGTTCTAGGTTCTGCAAGCCCTGAGGCTGCCTTCCCTAAGAATTTTCCCCAAACTTTCAAGTGTCACCATCAGCAGCAGCAGCAGCAGCCGCCATGCCTCCTTTGCAGAAGTCCTTCATTTCCCTGATTTCATCTCCATGAGGAAGGGGGCTCCAAGCAGGGGTGAAGGAAGGGGGTGTGGTGGGTGCGGTCCACCCCGTGTGTCACCAATGCAGGGTGAGAAAATGCCAGGCAGCACTCACCGTGAGGCCTGTAGCATGCCCAAGCCAAGCGTCTCTCCTGGGAGAGACACGGTGGCTTGGGTACGCACAGGCTCCACACCGCCCTAATGATCCCCCCCAATGCCCCCCTCCTCCAAGCTGTAGGGCAGCTGAGTGGGAGGAGACAGGCAGACTCCGGAGGCCCTGTGGTGCACCCCGCCCCTATCGGCGGCTTGCCCCACCCCTGGGTGCGCCACCCCAGGTGCCTGAGCAGCTTCCTCCACCCCTGGCTCCAAGAGGGTTGAAGCAACAGAATTTTGCAGTGGGATCATCAACCGCCACTGAGCCAGTATGGCGTAGTGGTTAAGAGTGGTAGACTCATAATCTGGGGAACCGGGTTCGCGTCTCCACTCCTCCACATGCAGCTGCTGGGTGACCTTGAGCTAGTCACACTTCTTTGAAGTCTCTCAGCCCCACTCACCTCACAGAGTGTTTGTTGTGGGAGAGGAAGGGAAAGGAGAATGTTAGCCACTTTGAGACTCCTTGGGGTAGTGATAAAGCCAGATATCAAATCCAAACTCTTCTTCTTCCTCCTTAAAAAACAACAACACCCCTCTTCTAGATTCAACCCATCCCTTTAAATAAACAAAGAATGAAGGTGTTGTGTCAGAAATCTAAAATCCTTTTTAAAAAAAGGTTTTGTATGTGCGAGACTGTGCTACAGAAGCCCTCCCCCCCACACACACACACTTTTTCACACACAAACACACACCAATGCAACTGAGGTTGTCACCCACCTTGCTGGCCAAAAGACCCCAAGACCCTCACGAGGACAAGAAGGGAGAGGAACGCTTTCTCCATCTTGCCTGACTGCAGAACGAAGAGAGGCAAGAGGGTGTCAAGATAACAGGCTCTTCAAGAGATCGGTTCTCAACTGAGAGCTTCAAATTCTGTCCCAAATATGCGCTTGAGGGGCATGAAGGGAAATGTTTTGGCAAATCCTCTTCTGGAAAGATTACCTAAGAACTGGCAACTGGCGTTTCCTTGCTTTCAATTTTTCACAAAGGAGTCCAAAGGGGGATGTTTTTCACAAAGGAGTTCAAAAGCAAGAACATTTTCAGAAAGGCATTGATTTCAAACTTGAGACAACCTGGTTTATGTTTCTTACTTAGGCCAGGAAGTCGGCTTCCTGAATAGAACCTTTGATGACGCATGAATCGCTACAGAGAGAATTTAGATGTGTTTATATACCATGGTGTAGACTTGTAATTGCTTTATGCAAACGAGGAGACCGTACTCCTTTTTACTTGGTTTTTGTTTGGCGTGAAAGAGCAGCTGAAATGTGATTCTTGAAAATCAATAAAATACACTTTAAAAAAAAAAAAGGTGTGGTTGATTTAACACCTGGTTCCACCTTTCCTGCGTGGGGGGGGGGAACGACATACCATCCTGCAGGCCCAGTTTCACAGACTTTAGATTACTGTCCAAATATTTGTGAACACATAAAATGATGTCAAGTGGTTTATGGTAGAGGTGCTTAGCCATTCTGTGCTGGGGCCAAAAAAAGATGAGTTGAGTTGCTGTTCCCCTTCCCCAAGTCAAACTACAAGGGCAACGAAATGCCCCCCGATTAATCAGCACCCCCACCCCCCACGTCTCTAGAGACGGGTAAATCTGCCAGTGTATTGATTTCTATATTTTCTCCTTTTCCCAATCTTAACTTCAGTTCTTCACACGCTCATTTGCTTTATTATTATTATTACAGTATTATTATTATTATTATTATCATAATCATCATTATTAGAAAAAAGTATCACCCAAATGTATCACCTTTTTAGTGCAAATTTCTCCTAATAGACACACTTTTCTAGGCAATTTTGCCTAATATGCACAATTTTGCAAAAAGAATTTTCCCTGATAGAAATAAGGCATTTTGTAAGCTGCTTTTCACTAATATGCGCATTTGTATGCACACTTCACCCCCAGTATCTGCACATGTTGGCTGTACACATGACATGGCATTGCAAGGTTCAGAGCAGTGTGGAATTGGCAGGATGGCTGTGTGACAGTTCATGCATTGTTTTGGAAAGTGTGAATCAGGTAGAATCAGCTTTAAAAGCGATACACACACACACACACACACACACACACACACACACACACACACATACACGGACTTTGGAAGAAACAAACTCAAGTCTCCCCTCCGAAGGTTGTTGTTGAAGGCAGAAACTGCTGAAGGATACAACAGACGTATGAGTTAATCTTTTATTGGAGGAATAAACGGAAACGGCAGCTTGTGGGTTTCACAGAACTCCTCATTCTGGCAGAAAGAATTGAAATCAATGCAACTAACAGTGTCTATTGCCCTGTTGGAGGTTTCAATCAAAGAAGCATAGAATCGTAGAGTTGGAAGGGACCCTAAGGATCATTTAGTCCACCCCCTTGTAATTTTTTTTTAAAGACTCTCCATCTGTTTTCAAAGCCTACTCAGCTCTACAGTTGGAAAACAAGGAGGGCTTAAGAACGGTGTAGCCTCTCATGACATAATTTAACGATCTCCAGTTAATTATTGGGTTGGAAGGAACATGGTTGCCCCACACAAGGCACATTTCGTCCCCAGACAGCACCCGGTCCCACATGTACACATCTGTGAGCTCCCCTACAAAGGACTGGTTGATATCAAAGCCACCCCCAAAGGAATCCTGATCTTGCCCCAGGACAATCGATGCCTCTGGACTTATAACATGACCTTTCATCATACCGTTTCGGGGGAAAGGTTGCCCATCGAGCCAGAACTCCACTAATCCTGTCTCAGATTCCCAACTCATACAGATCTGCTCCCAGCTAGGTTCTGAAACCAGCTTTTCTGGGAAGAAGAAAATCACATCGGCAGTCCCCACATAAAGGCTGTACTCGTTGGTTTTGGATTTGAAGACCACGATCTCGTTGTCGCTCGTCTTGGTGGCGTAAGAGAATAGGGTGTGAGCGCGGGTCATGTCGGTGTAGGATCTCAGGCAGATGGTGAAGCTGGTCAAAGGCTGCTGTGAGGTGGCCTTCAGAACCACGTGGCTGGTGTCCGATGATTCCGGGAATATGAAGACCTTCCTTTCAAGATCTGGGGGGTGGAGGAAGACAACAGATTAAAAGGAGCAGGCATTTTGTCCCCCAAGGATTAGTATGGCGTCAAGACGGTGCCATTATTCACGCTAGGCTCTGTATTCTCCATGTGCCTCATCTGAAGGATGTCTGGATGTTGGCCACATCCGGTTCAACATCATGTACTTGCAGTGGTCAACCAATGAGAAGCTCACACGCATGTCATGAGCTCAACGACACACTCTGTACTTGTGATTCCCAGCAACTGGCATTCAAAGGCAGACTTGAGGGTGCACTAGAAAATGGCTGATAGATTCCACCTCTCCGATCTCACGGGCTGATTTACGAGGCTGCCAAGGGGAGTATGCAGGCTCCCGAAGCCCCCTCAGGGTATGGGGGGGTGCAGTCTCACCCGCAGTGGCCCGCTACCATCTCCGACCTTGGGAAGGGGGAAGATGGGGGGCTCTGGGTGAAAAGCCCCCGTGGGAATTCGGATCCCCCGAACGCCATTTCTACGAGCGAAACAGGCTCCATGATAAGAGAAAGATTGGACTAAGTCACGGACATGCTTCAGACAAGGAAAGAAGGTTTATTCTGCTAAACTCTGCCACTGAGAAAACAAAAGATGAGGACAATATATTATTCTTGTATGCGACAACCACGGCTAGGACACTGTTAGCCCCAAAATGGAAAACTCAGGACTTACCGACGATTGAAGAGTGGCAGACAAAAATGATAGACTATGCAGAATTAGCGAGACTGACTAGCAGGATTCGGAACCAGGGGGAAGCAAGGTTCCAAAGAGACTGGAGTAAATTTGTGGACTATATGGAAAAGAACTGTAGAAGCTTAAAGACACCTGCAGGACTGAAATAAATCCTACGAATTGACATTAAATGGGAAGTATAAAGGAACTGCGAGATAAGAACTGAATAGAAAACCAAATGAGGGGAGGGAGGGAAGTCAAGCTCGGTGGAGCACTGTTTAAGATGGGAGAGAATTGTTAAAAAAGATGTATGTATGTGTGTGATTGTTTTTGTAATGTTTGTTTGTTTAATCTTTTTTAATGTGTTTTAATTGGAAAATCTAATAAATTGCTTTTTAAAAAAAGAGAAAACAAAAGATGACAGAGGAATGTAACCAACAAGAAATGTATGTATTTGACGGAACTGAAAGGGGGAGCGAGAACTTTATAGCTTCGCTTTATTATATTTGCACTTAACAACCTCCCACCTAAAGAACCGAAAATAGTATTTACAAAGCAAGCGAGATGAGAAAGTTGAAATTTATTGAATTAATATGGTCCTTTGAATATATATGCTGTGGGAATTGAAAACATAAATAATCAAAGTAAGCACTATTGGAATTGCCTGGAATGTGGTTAAAGACTCCTCAAATCATGGTCATCAAAGAGAAACTGTATTATTAGCAGCTGGAAACTTGTCGAGAAACTTTTGAGTTATGACGCAGCTTTAATTCAGAGTCGGACACAGAGAGACCACGCCGGCGCGAGATTAGTCAAAGGGGGAGAGAGAGCCATAAATAAGACATTGGATATGTTTTTATAGGTTTGACTTGGCAATTCTCCCCCTGAAAAGGCTATCTCGAGAAGCGATCTGGAGCGAATTATTATCATAGCTGCCAAGTCTCCTGTATTCCCCGGGAAACCCCCGTTTTTCCAGCTGTTCCCAGCTGAAAAAACAGATTTTTTTGTTTTTCCCTGGTTTATTCTGGCACGGTGGCCATTTTGGAACTGGACGGAGCATGCTCAGAAGCGACTTTTGATGCTGCTCTGCCCAGTTCCAAAATGGCTGCAGCGCGACTTCTGGTGGGGCGGCCATTTTGGAACAGGGCAGAGCAGCATCAAAAGTCGCTTCTGAGCATGCTCCGCCCAGTTCCAAAATGGCGGCAGCGCTACTTCCAGTCTGCTACTTCCGGTCCGATCCCTTATTTTTCAGGCAGGAACTTGGCAGGTATTATTATTATAGGAGCGTAAAGATCTGATTTATGGGGACTGCTTAAAGATGGCTGCTGCTGGCTGAGAGAGAAGGATCTTTGGATTGCTGCACAGACCTGGCAAGCTGCCAGCGTGCGAAGAGACAGCGTTAACTTACAGAGGAATCATAGGCACAAATTCACACAGAAACTTATATGTTGGTCAAATTCGCTTGCCTGAGAAAACTCAGGGGCCTGAAAGAAGATGAAAGGATTTTAATAGATTATTGGATAAGATCTGGATATTATTGATTAGAAAGCAGTGACAGGAGGAGGTCATAGCTTTCTGAGTCTGAAGCATGGGAAGTCAATTTTAAATTTGTATAATTTGGCAGAAGATCTGGATTAATTGTTTAATTGATATTTGCATAATTTGTATAATTTGAGAATTAAGTAGATGTTTAAATTGGAAAACCTAATAAAAATGTTGATTAAAAAACAAAACAAAGGCAGACTACCTCCAACAGTGGAGATAGGACAAAGCCATCATGGTTTGTAGCCATTGATAGCTGTCAAGGCTTCAGGGAATCCTATCTCTCTCGCGGTGGGATGCCAAGAAGCAGAAAAACCAGAAGAGTTCTTACCGAGTAGTTTATTCAACATTCACAGAGAGAGACGAATGAATGCGATCTCTCTTAGATAATGATGTTGCTCCAAGTAAAGTCCCACCCCCTCAGTCCCTCCTATTCTACATCACTACTGCACCAGCTTATCTGTGCTTTCTGCCTCTGAGCTTTCTGTTCTACTACCCTCAAGGCACACCTGGTTCTGGGAGGGGAGGGGAGGGAATGCTTTCAAGAGACACTGAGTGTGTTAGCTGTCTCTCCCCTGGTGCTGCTTCTTCCTGCTGCTCCCCCAATATTTCCCAGCTCTTCTCCTCTGCAGCCTCTGAACAATGACCTTCTGCAAACCACTGTTCTAAATCTATACTGTCCTCCTCTTCTCGGTTCCCACCATTCCTCCTCAGGCCTGACAATAGCCATTCCCCATGAATTCATCTACTTCTCTTTTAAAGCCCTCCTGGAAACCCAGCTAGATGGGTGGGGTATAAATAATAAAATTGCTGCTGCTGCTGCTGCTGGAAGTCATCATTACTTCTCGTGGGAGCAAATTCCATAGTTTAATTAGGTATATGATGACTTTTTTCGGTCATAAGAAGAAATAAAACAGTTAATAGGTGGTGATTTTCTATTCTGGTTTGAATATCTCCAGTCGAGAGTATCATAGAAAAGGGAGACAAACTGATTCCGATTAAGAGACAGCACAAGTTTTGAAAACATCTATATTTCAAATAGTAGAAAGTATTGTCTGGAACGATTACCTGCAAATTCCATCTGCTTCTGTCAAAAGGGGGAGGGAGTGATAGCTGCTTTTATATTCCCCATAAAAGATTATGGGGAACACAAAAAGACTCAGAACCTGAATCACAGGTGGAAGCAGAACAGAACACAGAACAACTCAGAAACAGAAAAGCTTTTTTTTTTAAAGGGATGGTGGAAAGGGTGGAAAGAAGGAGTTGGAATTGTGAAAAGCTGCACTCCTTGCTGCAATTCTTTGTTTCCATATGTCATGCCTAATAGCCCTTGATAGCCCCATCCTACACCATGAATTTGTCTTATCTCCTCTAAAGTCACTTTCACGAATGTGCCCCAGCCTTCCAGCTCACACCCCTGGGTTGCTTTTACAGCTCAACATGGCACCCACCTTCCTGGGCAAGAGATCCCAGCAGGCCAGCAAGGATGAGGAGAAAGGGATGGAAGATCTCCATGCTGCTGGCTGCTCGGTGGGAGGGGCCTGGAGGGAGGATGAAATGGATCTCCGCGAAACGATCAGATCTACCTTGGAGACCTCCTCCCTGGTTGAAGCTGATCACCGATTTGGAGCTACTGGAGAGTCTCTCTGGTATTTATAGGTGCACAGCAAGGGATTTGCAGGGGGATAATCCATGAAATAGATGGAAATATTTTTTCCCATCCCAAACGTGGTATCAGTTGTCAGCTGGGTTTTTAAAAAAGCAAAACCCTGCCAGTATGAAAATGATCCCTCTTAGCCCACACAGATGGCGGGAGGCTTTCCAGACAACCTTGTGGGATACAGAATTTACAGGTAGAAATACGGTAGGTTTTCTGAAAAATTCAATGTGGAGAAATCACACTGAATGAAATAATGTATCTGAACTCTCAGAATTTTGTGATACAGTTCTTTGCTTGAAAAAAATGGGGGAGGCACACCCTTTAGACTTTTAAAAGGATCCAAGGATGCATTTTTTTATTATCAATATGGTGTGATTTGTGAATCTATGCTACTGGAATTATTTCCAAAATAAAAAGAATTTAGAGTCTTTTAAAGTCTGTCTTAAGACAAAAAGACTTAAGGGAGCTCTTTTTGGACCATCTTTTCATAATTTTTTTTAATCTTTCATCTTGTTATTTATTATGACTATGACAGACCAACACGGCTACCTACCTGAATCTGTTTTTTGAATTGTTATATTATTTCCCATACATTGTGAGCTATTTGGCACAAAATGTTGAAATTTGTTTTCTCCAGCTTTATGCAGGTTTTGAGCCTTGAGCCTGTCCCCTTCTACAGCCTTCAGCTTGGGGTGTCCTTCGGACCTGGCATGTGCATCTTGGTGAATCCTGGCCGATGGGTCTGGGTGAACATATTGGGTTCTCTGAGCAAGGAGAGAGAGTTTTCCCATCGTTCTTGGCCGCTGAGCCATGGAACACAGTTTTTCATATGCCCAGGGGATTGAGGGATACTTCCCTCTTAGGCGTTAATTCAAACCCACCATAGTTACACAATTAGGTGGGGTTTTTGGCAAATCTTCTATCTGCTATGTTTAATATGAGCACAAATGATATGTTTAATAGGACCACCACCACTTGTCTCTCGTGTCTCCTTCCAGGGTGTGTGTTGGCAACCTCCTTGAGACTCCATCTTCTTGGCCGCTGATTTCTACCTGGCACCTGTTCTTATGAAACACATGTCCAGAAGGTCGGTTGCCCATTCTGGTAAATGTTGCTTCTCAGGTGGCTTTTTATGCCTGCCAAGGCTGCTGAAAAGATTAGAGGCAAGTTTATTAAAGTGTATTTCCTATCATAGGGATAATCTTACAGAACAATCAAGATTACTGCCCCCTTAATCCACAAGAGCACCTCTGGCATTTACTTCTGTGCTTTTATGATGATGTTCTGCCCTTTGGATGCTAGGGCAGGGGTGAGAGGTCTCAGGCCCAAGGACCAGATGTGGCCCCCCAGGAATCTTTGCCTGGCCCTTGGATTCTCCCCAGGCAAGTTTCTTAGCATTCACCACTTATGCGGCTTAGGACCCTCGTACCTACAGGACCGCCTCTCCCGGTATGCCCCGCAGAGGACATTAAGGTCCACAAATAATAACATACTGGAGATCCCGAGTCACAAGGTGGTTAGACTGGCCTCGGCCAGGACCAGGGCCTTCTCAGTACTAGCCCCGACCTGGTGGAATGCTCTCTCTCAGGACACTAGGGCCCAGCGGGAGTTGTCATCTTTTTGTAGGGCCTGCAAGACGGAGCTGTTCCGCTTGGACTTTGGACTGACTCAGTCTGACCCCGGTGTTACCCTCCCCTAAGGCTTTATCCTACAGATATTTAAATGAGGTTGCACTTGTAGATTCCTAATTTTAAAATTGATTTTTAACATTGTATTTAATCTGCATTTTAATTGAATTGTTTCTTTTATGCTTGCTTTGATATTCTTGTTGTTAGCCGCCCTGAGCCCAGTCATGAATGGGAAGGGCGGGGTATAAATAAAATTATTATTATTATTATTATTATTCACCAGACCTTTGCTTGGTTTAACACCTTCCTTCTGAGCAAACCAGGTGGCTTTGCCTCTCTGGAACACCTGAAATATGCAGGAAGCCTCCAAGACTGTGGGAGGCTCCCTACATTCACCCTCCAACTTAGGGAAGGGACAGAAATCCAATTCAGTTCACATTTAAAGACAAACATAATTAATTCCCGCTTTCCTAAACTATATGTGAACCCAAACCCAGACATCCTGTGAAATTTGTACTCTGAATTTTGCAATGCGGTTACCCTGCCACGTCCTGTGTGGCATGTGCTAAGGCATGTGTGGGGAACCTTTGGCCCTCCAGAGGTTGCTGAACTACGGCTCCCATCATGCCTAGCTATTGGCCATACTTGCTAGGGATAATGGGAATTGTAGTTCAGAAACAAGTGAAGGGCCAAAGTTTCCCCACACCTGCTCTAGGGTAAAGTCTGCATGTAAATGCATTTATTAGTTAAAAATAAATAAATACAGGAATGCATTATGTTAGGGGAAATTTCATTGCAAAAATACGTCATTCTTTGAGAAACAGAGCTCTCTGGTGACTTGCCAGTATACACACTGCAGTTCTGCTTCATTTGATACTTTTTCCAGTGAATTGTTTTAATCTTCTCGCCATCCCTGTTCTGGTCTCCCACCTGACTCAAATGTATCCTTGATCTATGATGATGCCTCTTGCTTATCAGTGGGGAGGTGCTGGGGAGGGGCAAATCTGTCCATTTCCATTTCCCACCATTTATATAAGATTTTGGGTAACATACAATGTTCTGCACAGCCATTTTTTCAAATACAATGCATTTTTGTATGTTGTTGTTGTTTAGTCGTTTAGTTGTGTCCAACTCTTCGTGACCCCATGGACCATAGCACGCCAGGCACTCCTGTCTTGCACTGCCTCCCGCAGTTTGGTCAAACTCATGTTCGTAGCTTCGAGAACTCTGTCCAACCATCTCGTCCTCTGTCGTCCCCTTCTCCTAGTGCCCCAACATCAGGGTCCTTTCCAGGGAGTCTTCTCTTCTCATGAGGTGGCCAAAGTATTGGAGCCTCAGCTTCATGATCTGTCCTTCCAGTGAGCACTCAGGGCTGATTTCCTTAAGAATGGATAGGTTTGATCTTCTTGCAGTCCATGGGACTCTCAAGAGACTCCTCCAGCACCATAATTCAAAAGCATCAATTCTTCGGCGATCAGCCTTCTTTATGGTCCAGCTCTCATTTCCATACATCACTACAACCATAGCTTTAACTACCGGTATACGGACCTTTGTCAGCAAGGTGATGTCTCTGCTTTTTAAGATGCTGTCTAGGTTTGTCATTGCTTTTCTCCCAATAAGCAGGCGTCTTTTAATTTTGTGACTGCTGTCACCATCTGCAGTCATCAAGGAGCCCAAGAAAGTAAAAATCTCTCACTGCCTCCATTTCTTCCCCTTCTATTTGCCAGGAGGTGATGGGACCAGTGGCCATGATCTTGGTTTTTTTGATGTTGAGCTTCAGACCATATTTTGTGCTCTCATATTTTGTATGTTATTTACTAATATACACATGTTTATGCCCACTCCTATCCAAGGGTGTGCATTCATGCCCACATTACGTGGCTGTAGAACGGCATTGAAAAATTCAGAAACTGCGTTCCAGTTCACGTATTGCTTTGGAAAGCGCTGCATACATTGCTTTTGCCTTTAAAGGTGAATGAAATCAAATTTCTTCCACCATTCCTAGACTAAATTATCAGTTTTAGATTGTTTGGTCTTCAGTTGTGTTGGAGACAAAACTCTATTGAAGGACAAAAGCAGAGGGGAGGAAGTTCAAGTCCTCTCCTGATCTCAGAGCCATGACTTGGCGATGGGGAAACATGAGGTCTGAACAAGATTCCACGCTGTCACCGAGTCCTCCTTGGCCAAAATAATGTCTCTTATTGGAAACAAAGGGTGCCTTTTACCTGAAACAAAGCTGCGTTTCTTCTGTTTAAAGCCCTCTGAAATGCTGCTGGATGTCTGGAAATCCCCACAGTGGCCACCACCTGAGCTGGGAGCTTGACTTATCACACTGTGCATTGTCTTCTTCGCTACTTCAGAAAAAAAGGTCACCTGTAGGCTTAGCACGAGGCGCGGAATATTCTGGAATGGGAGTAAAGCACTCTGAGGGCCGGTGGTCTGTTGTAAGGAACTGAATCCCCAACCCTTTCAATTCTCTGGCAATGAGAGACATATATGGGAGGGCTTCAAACCACAATTTTGTGTGGGTCCGAAAACCACCAAAGTAGAAATATGTACTAATCAGGTCTCTGCTGGCGAGAAAACAGCTCCAGACTTTAATGGAGTCTGTGTGGAGAGGAAGACTTTTGATTTCTGGTCTGTTTGGAGTTGCATTATATTTTAAAGGCGCTGAACCTATGCTTGGAGAAGCATTTAAATTATGCAACCACTTAAGTCTGTTTGAAGAAAGTTCTGGAGTAAAGCTTTCGAATTACAGTATATTGATGGGTCTGGACAATCTTTATTCCAAGACTTTTTATTCATCCTACTGCTTCAAGCTGCGCAATATTAATATCTGCAATATGCTCTGCACCCCCCTTGAGTGTCTTTGCTTGGCCAGAATGAGTCCTTGAAGTGTGATGGTGTCTTTTACTTGCCTGGATGCAAGACAGAATGGTTTGTGAGTGTGTACAGAAAAACTAACCTACCATCAATGTTGGCTTGGGAGGAGCCAGAAAAGTTCTCCCCCACTGCTCTACTTAATTGTTTTCATTGTTAAACTGCTCTTACTGTCAAAATGTTCAGACTGTGAAGTTCCCATTTGATACAGATCTATAAATTACTAAATATCCTCACTGAGGTAAAAGCAATTTTACGCATCTGTGGAAACAGTTATTTTATTCCCTTTCTCCAGTCTGGAAGGTAGCTGCGCTGCTACCGCTGCTAACGGTGCAGGTGAGGCCACCCCTGAGAGAACATTGGGGAATTTCTCCTACCCTTGGAGAAATGTTGTGAAAGCCGCCCCCCCCAAAAAAACCCAAAGTGATCTGCTTCCAAAATAGGATGGAGGGTGCCAAGAGGCCATTGTGCACACAACTCTACTTCCCCACCTCCAGATTTTGGGAGAAGCAAAACAAAGCCTTTCCTCCCAAAACCTGCCTGGACCATTCCGCTGTGGGATGTAACATAAGCAGACAAGTACAGCACTTCCTGTTTGCCCAGAGTGGACACAGAGGGGAATGTTACTCCAGCCAGGAGGACTTCCTGTCACACCTGGTCTGGAGCTTCCTCCCTCTGCGTGTGACCAGGTAGATGGGCATGACCCTGGGAGACCCCATAAAAAGGGCTGGTCACGCAGCCATATTCCTCTTGATGCCATTCTTTCTCTTTTGCTGTTTTTCTGCTGATACTGTTGTATTTTGCTGTCTGCTGGCTCTCAGCCAGCAGGACATGGGCTGAAATCCCCATGTGGGACGAACCCACATTCTTTTCTGTAACTCTTAAGCTAAAGCCTGCCTTCAGGGATCCAACTGTGAACTGAATGCAAGTAAACTTCTTATTACTTGTAAAGAAGATTGTTGTGTCTTTATTCTATTTAGGAGGGATAAAAGGGGACTCCCTTGGACAAAGCCAGATTGGATTGCTTAAGTACTGTAAAGGGATTCAAACAAATCTACCAACTAGCTTCCTGCTATATATCGGGGAATGCACTCTGCTGTTGACCCACAAGCATGACTGAGGAAGGATACTATTAAATCAATATATCCTCTGCTAGTATCCACAGCATTCCCACATCCGGTTAGACATCTGTCCCATTCTCTCCTCAGCAATACAAACATTTTTTTAAAAAAGGAAAAGGAAATAAAATGCAATCTTTATTATTATTATTATTATTATTATTATTATTATTATTATTATTATTAGAAGGGCAATGGTATATAGGAGAAGTTGCATGTATGATTTCCTGGAACTTGTTTACAGGCTGAAAGAGTTGACATCAACACCGTCATGACTGAAACACCCTGAAGAAAATCTGGATAATTTTAAGACAGCTCCATTTCTTTTTAGGCAAGGGCTTCATTTAAGACAGCTCCCTAGTTCAGTAGATGGTCATAAGGGAAGGCTTAACTACGACATACCCCTTAATTTGATAGCTGAGGGATCTCCAGTTGACAAGATAGTTGGAAAGGGTGCCACCATTGCGGATGAGAAGCACCTCGTCTGAGGTCAGCACCCGGTCCCACATGTACACATCTGTGAGCTCTCCTTCAAAGCACTGGTTGATATCAAAGCCACCTCCAACGGTATCCTGATCTTGCCCCAGGAGAAGGGATCCCCTTGGGCCTATAGAGTAACCCTTCTTCATGCCCATTCGGGGGAGAGGCTGCCCGTCCAACCAGAACTCCACCAACCCCGTGGCAGACTCCCAGCTCATGCAGATGTGCTCCCACCGAGGTCCAGAGGTTGTTCTTTCCGGAACACTGAAGGTCACTGTTGAGCTACCCACATAAAAGTTGTATTGGTTGGGTTTGGGCTTGAAGATCAGGAGCTCATTGTCGCTTTTTTGTGTGGCGTAAGAGAAGAGGCCGTAGGAGCGGGTCAGCAGTGTGTAGCTTCTCAGGCAGACAGTGACGCTGGTCAAAGGATCCTGGAACAAGGCATTCAAAACCACAGCGGCTGTGTTTGAACTCGCTGGGAATATGAATGCCTTCGTTTGAAGGTCTGGAGGCAGGAAAAGAAGAGAGTAAGGGTTCATTCCCTCGCACCTAAAACTACATGCAGGTGTTGCTTGAACGTTGTCTGAGAGATTGTTATTATTCATTAAATTTCTATACCAGGGCGGTTCACAACATAAATTAACATACAGTGGTGCCTCGCAAGACGAATTTAATTTGTTTTGCAAAAAATCCATCTTGCGAATCGCGGTTTCCCATAGGAATGCATTGAAATTCAATTAATGTGTTCTTTTTTTGCCCATAGGAACGCCATCAGATCACCATCAGATCACAAGACGCATTCGTCTTGCGAAAAATTCGTCTCGCAGGGCATTCGTCTTGCAAGGTACCACTGTATAAAGACACACTCAAGCGGAAGCCGCGTCGGACGTTTGGCTTCCAAAAAACGTTCCCAAACCGGGACACTTACTTCCATGTTTGCGGTGTTGGGGAGCCAATTTGTTCAGCAGCTAAGCTGTTTGGGAACCAAGGTATGATTGTACCAGCAAGGCGGCTAGGTCGTAAGATAACATGCCTTCGCTTCTATGGGGCTTGTTGTTCTGCAAGGCTGGGCCTATGATGAGGCACAATGAGGCAGCTGCCTCAGGCAGCAGGTGGTGAGGGGGCAGGGAGTGGAGTTGCCATATTTTAGAACGTGAAAATCCAGACTTGGGGGGGGGGGGCTGTTGACCAAAGTTGTTGAGCTTTTTAAAGCTTTTTTTTAAAGGAAATCTGCAAATCAACACTTCCAATATGGACTGCCATATGGCTGAGTTTTCAAGCTATTTTAGAAAATTCCGCTCGGACGCCATTTTTGACGGACGAATCCTGGCGATGTCCAGGAATCCTGGCGATGTCCAGGGAGTAAACACAGCTATGAGTGCCCTGTACCCCCTGTGTTAGCCTGCTGCCCTCAGGTGCAGTGGAAGATATAGTCCTTTCACCAGTATTGGAGTAAGATTAAATCCAGTTGGCTTGTGTATGGGCCTTGGGGGAGGGTGCCATCTTGTCCTTTGCCTCAGGCAGCAAAATGTATTGCGCCTACCCTGTCTCATGCCCAGCCCTGCAGCTTAGAAGCAGTTTGGGTGAGGGTGCATGTGACATAAAACCCTCTGTAGGAGTGAGACATGGCGGAGCGCACCATTTTCCAGCTCGCCTCAGGTGGCAAAATGCCTTGGTCGGCCCTGCTTCTCCACCTTTATCAACAAGGGGATAGAAAATCACGCCTTCTGTAGAAGGCGGGTCTCACACTGGACAGAACACTGGGCTGGGCGGGATCTCCACTGTTTTTAATTATGAGCTCAGAAAACCAACAATCTTAGCCAACTGCTGAACAGCGACTGGCAGAATCACATGCAAAAGTTGTTTTGTGCTGGTATTGTTAATGAATCACTTTGTTCATAAACCACCAATAAGCCATTGTTAAGACAATCCACGGCAGGCTTCCTCAACCTCGGCCCTCCAGATGTTTTTGGCCTACAACACGGATGATCCCTAGCTAGCAGGACCAGTGGTCAGGGATGATGGGATCTGTAGTCTCAAAACATCTGGAGGGCCGAGGTTGAGGAACCCTGATCCATGGGCAAAAGTAAGAAGAAAATCATTAAAATACAATAAATTTAATGACAATTAAAAAAAAAAGAAGCAGGATGAAATGGCATAAGCATATAAGAAGCTATTTCGGGCCAGTGGGCCCTCTAGTCAAGTATCTTGTCCTCACAATGGGCAACTAGGTATCTAAGGGAAGCCCACAAGCAGAACCTGAGGTGCAACAACAATAAACAAACAAGTACAGTAAACAAGTAAACCAACACAAGAATGCATAGTTAAACATTTGAAGCACAGCAGACAGTAAGGGTTTGAAAAAATCTCAAGTAATTTGCCCAGAGGAACAAGTACATGTGTGCAAGGTGCAAGACCTTCATTTGCTCTGAAGAACCAATCTCTACTATTTTTTAATTTTCCTTTACTAGATTTTATTTTATTATTTTTCTTTACTAAATCTTTGTTGCATTACTACTTAAAAGTGAGCACCAGCATGTTGCATTGTTCTTGGCAATGGGTCAACAGCCACGCCTGTTCTTTAAACGAAGGCGATCCAAGTTCACAACCTGCAGCCTATTCAAGATTGTAATCTCACAGTTGTGTTTGCTTTCACCACAGCGGGGAAACCCCAACTCTTCCCCATCCAAAGCTTCGCCTTCCTCCAAGTGCCTCCGAGTCACAAACAGCAGCACAGAGACTATTTTCGAGTATTGACTCGGTGGCCTCATGGCCTTCTCTCTTTAAAAAAAACAAAACCCTTTTCACTCTAGATTTATGGTCAAGACTCAAGGGCAGTTCTTTAGATGGCAATGTGTGTTATTCCACTTCCTTCAAATGTGTTCACCCACCAGCCCTGCTACAACCAGGATCACTCCTGCTCATTCATAGGATCACAGAACTGGAAAGTTGGAAGGGACTCTGAGGATCATGAATCTCAATACTCCCCATCCAATTTGAAACCAGTACGGACCCCATTTAGCTTTGCAAATGGCGTCCATCTGTCTCAAGCAGGGGTCAGCAAAGTTTTTGTGGCTTGGGCTGGTTCACGGTCCTGCAGACGCCACGGTGGGCCGGAGTGCGCGCACGCATGCACAAACACTATTTCCGGTGCTCCTTCCGGCACGGAGGAGGCGTGCACAACTTCCCATTGGCTGCAGGAGCTTCCTACAGCCAATGGGAAGCCGGCTAGCATCACAGAAGGCAGTCCCCGCTCTGCTCCGTGCCGGCTTTGTGCGGTGCATGGGAGTCGATCGAGTGGGTGGCGGGGATCCCCAAGCGGGCGATGGAGGTCCAATCATAGCTGCCAAGTATCCCGTATCCGCCGGGAAAGCCCCTTTTTTCTTACCGTTTCCCGTTTAGCGAAAAATCCCGGTATTGTCCCTTAAATCGGGATACTTGGCAGCTATGAGTGGAGGAGAATTACCCGGCCATTTTTCTGGTGCCGCTTGCCCTTCTATGGGCACCAGAAAATGGCGGTGCCGGCGCCGGAAGTCGCTTCCGCGCATGACCGGAAGTTGCGTGACGCGACTTCCGGTTGCGGTTCGCCCTTCTATGGGCATCAGAAAATGGTGGCGCCGGCGCCGGAAGTCGCTTTTACGTGTTTCCAGTCATGCGCGGAAGCGACTTCCGGCGCCGGCGCCGCCATTTTCTGGTGCCCATAGAAGGGCGAAGCGCCACCGGAAGTTGTGTCACGCAACTTCCGGTCATGCGCCCGCTGCCGATCCCAGATATTTATGACCCAGACTTGGCAGGTATGGGTCCAATATGGGCCGGTTAAATGAACCCCATGTGCTACTTGTGTCCCATGGGCCTTAGGTTGCCGAACCATGATCTCGTGAGACAATGGAGTGTGCCTCCAGTGGGGGAAGTCAAACTGTGTGTTAGCTGCACCAAAGTGACGGGGGCAAGCCTGGGCAGTGTGTATGGAGGTCCTGGGCTGCCCAGATGACAAGACACCACCACCACCCCCGGCCTCACCGATATGGTCCAAAGGAAAGCAGAGCAATTACACTTGGCACCAGATTGGCAGCAGGAGTGGCTGGAAAAAGGCATACAAGGTGCCATCAAACCGCCTAAGGGACTCGACTCCAAATATGCCTTTTCTTCTCCTGAAGATAACCTGCAAGGCAGTGGAGGTTTAGGATCAGCATTTTCCTTGTCCTACATGGGCCTCCCTTTCCAGGTTCAAGAGCCCCATCGGTCCCTCCAATGTGCTAGCAGTTCTATTGCTGCAGAACCGGTTGGAGCCCTCCACGATTTCCCCCCAAGTCCTGCCCTGATGGTTCCACAGCTGACGAACCAGCTGTTTAGCTCTGGTGCAGAGCTACAGTCATTTCAGCTGTACAGCTCCACACGGCACTCACCTTCCTCTGCCAGAGACCCTAAAAGGCAAGCCAGGATGACGAGAGAGGGATGAAGGATCTCCATTCTGGCTGGACGCAGAACAAACTGGTCAAAGTGGCCCCAGAATCTGCTTTTGATTTCTGTTGGCAACTTCTGTTCTGAGCAAAGTCAATCTGCTATTGTGAAATTTTGCAAACCTTCTCGGCATTTATCTCTGAACTGACCGGGGTAGGCTGAGTTTCCTGTTGCTTAATTCCTAGGGATTTTCCCAATGTATTGACAAAACTGTTCCTCCCCCCCCCCCCCACTTTCATAACTTTCTCAACTAGCACTGGCTTCTCTTCTCTTTTTAACTCCTTCCAGGTCAAAACCATTCCTCACAATCCCTGGATTCCAAGAGCCTTTTTGGACAGTTTTCTTAGCCAGGTTTTGTGGGACGGGAAGGACCATAGCTCAGGGGCAAGGCAACTTCCCTGGTGGACTTCAGGGTTTGTTTCTTAGTTTGTTTTCTGAGATCCAAAAGCCTTTTTCCAGCTTAGCAAATTCATTTGCGCCTGAACACCACACCTAAAGAGAACTTCTTCACAACAGATCTCTGTTGTGGACTTTCTTTAAACTCTGTGTGTGGTCCTTTTGTCTTAGAGGTGGAGATCTCCTCACTCCTACCTTGGCAGGAGAATGACAAAAGACTTTGCTTTATCTCTTTTTCTCCTCATTTAGTCTCATCTTGCAATTTAGCTTAGAGTAAGCTTAGAGCTTAGGGATGCGGGTGGCGCTGTGAGTTAAACCACAGAGCCTAGGGCTTGCCGATCAGAAGTTCGGCAGTTCGAATCCCTGTGACAGGGTGAGCTCCCGTTGCTCAGTCCCAGCTCCTGCCAACCTAGCACTTTGAAAGCACGTCAATGTGCAAGTAGATAAATAGGTACCGCTACAGCAGGAAGGTAAACGGCATTTCCGTGTGCTGCTCTGGTTCGCCAGAAGCGGCTTTGTCATGCTGGCCACATGACCCGGAAGCTGTACGCTGGCTCCCTCGGCCAATAATCGAGATGAGTGCGCAACCCCAGAGTCGGTCACGACTGGACCTAATGGTCAGGGGTCCCTTTACCTTTAAGCTTAGAGCTTAGAGTAAGCTACTAACATGCGTTTGACCAAACTGCGGGAGGCAGTGAAAGACAGGAGTGCCTGGCGTGCTCTGGTCCATGGGGGTCACAAAGAGTTGGACATGACTAAATGACTAAACAACAACAACAAGAATTGTTGGGATATACTCAGCTTCAAACCTTGGGCAGTCACCGTTATCTTTGCCTAACCTACCTCAAAGGGTTGTTGTGTGGATGAAATGGGGAGAACCATGTACACCACCTAGAGATCCTTGGAAGATAAAGGTGGTATATAAATGTAATAAATAAAAAATATAAATAATCTGCAGGTCTTGCATTTTTAGGCACCAAATGTTTAATAATAATAATAAAACCTTTCACCTACAACAGAGAGCCTATTTGGTTTCTTCCTAACTCATGGTTCTACAAACACTTTCAAGACAGTTGTGGAGAGGGGGGCTATGCTCTGAGGAGCCTCTCACGCCCTCTTCCATACACAACTGCTGCCCAACAGCCCCGCAGTGTTGTCCCCAGCAGGTCTTACAAGCCGGTAGTTGCTGCCACCACTCTTAGAATCATAGAATCATAGAGTTGGAAGAGACCACAAGGGCCATCCAGTCCAACCCCCTGCCAAGCAGGAAACACCATCAAAGCATTCCTGACATATGCCTGTCAAGCCTCTGCTTAAAGACCTCCAAAGAAGGAGACTCCACCACACTCCTTGGTAGCAAATTCCACTGCCGAACAACTCTTACATTCCCCCACACAGCCCTGGTGAGAGGGGACTTGGGATGTGCCAAAGCAATTACTTTTCAAAAAGGCTATAAGCCAGTGCTCTCTGCACTCCTCGGTCCAACCTGCTTGGGAAAGCAGCTGCCTTCTACCCCCCCCCGCCTCCCCCCCTCTCCTTGACCACGCCCATGGTTCCCCATAGCTCCTGCCATCGGAGACCAGGTTCAGACGACACATGCAGGAAACCCTCTCCTAGGCTCGGCAGGGCTGTGAGCCCCTCTCTGGTCCTAGCAAGTCCCACTATGAACCAATGTATTGGCTGAACCACTATTCCCCAACCACGCTTGGACGACTGCGGGGACTGAGCCCGGGACCTTCTGCAGGCCAAGCAGGGGCTCTGCCCCTCTGAGCTATGGGCTGGCAGACAGTGTCACTTCGTTCCCCCCCACGGCCGCCCCACCTACTTGTCTGCGCCAGCCAGGGCCCCCGAGGGACTCAACAGCCCGAGGGGCCAGAGGATGGTGGTCTTCGTCATTGGGAGGACAGCAGATTTCCCTTGAGGGATCCCCGGGGCACCAGATCCTCCGCCTCCCCTTTTCCTCCCTCCGGTTCAGCTTCTGGACTGGAATCAGCTCCGCACATCAGCGACTCAGCAACTTCTCAGGAGGAAAAAAACACGCGGGTGGGTGTTCGGAGATGCAGCAAAACACGCAGAGGTACCGGTAAGTGGCAAACAGGGCGCACCATAACAGGACACGTGCGCAAAAGCAGGCATGGCGCACTCCCCGGTCCCCGGGGATTGTTAATCCGGACCCACTGCGATCACCATGTGGGTCCACAGAAAGCAAGGGTGGGGACCTTCGGACGCGGATTGGGAGTCCCACCTCGAACAGCTCCTTCTGCCCGGCTTGATTCTTGCTACTAGAGTTGGGAATTTGGAGAGGCTCCCTTGCATTCTTCTGCTCTCCAAAGGACGGGCATTTGCAGAGGTTCCCTTTCCGCTTGCACTGTGCGGGCAGGAAGTGCGCCGCTTGGCATCGGTCTTGCTTCCAAGCCGGCTCCTTTCTCTCTCCTGTTTTGCAACCCTGCTTCTCGTCTCAGGTACGGCGCGGGAAATCGGGTACCCAAAACAATGTCCGATAAAGGTGGAGAAGCGGTAGCAGATCAGCGGGCCTTGATCCACATGCACGGATGCCCCAAAGCTGGTAGCCTAGCCACCCAAGCTTTACAGACCCAGGACCCACTTTTAACCCAAACATGCATTTGGAGACCCACTTCTTAAAATTTCCCCATATATTTGCAATGTTCCTCCTGCGACCCACCTTAGATCAGGTCCGCTTGCCCCGACCCACCAATTGAAGACTTTACAGGATACTGGTGGGACCGGCTGTGTGACATAACACTTGCTTGGCATGTAGAAGGTCCCAGGTTCACTGTGTGGCATCTCGCGGTAGCGCTGAGAATGTCCCCTTCTGAAATCCCTGGGAGTTGCTGCCAGTCAGTGTCGACAATACTGAACGAGATGGACCAATGATTTGACTCACTATAGGACTATATGGGGGGAGGCGTTTGAGGGCAGCCTAAATGTCCTCCTGATTTCTTTGCCAAGGGTTATTTTTAGGCTGTCTAGCAAAGGGGGGGTGAGGACTGACAAGCAGGCAGCTTGTATATGAAGTAAGTGGTTTTAAGTCTGCCCTCAAGAGTGTTTTCTGTGCATTTAAAAAGAGTGATGAAAAAACTGAATTGTTTGGAGGAGGAATTGGATATCTTACCTGCCCTTCCCCAAAGGTCCCGGCTGTGATTCCTGCAGTGCAGGATGGTGGACTAGTCCTAAGATCCTAAGTTTGTTGACAAACAAGGTTTTACATATTTTATTCCTCTATTAAATTTGTATACCACCCATCATCTGAAGATCACAAGGCAGTTCACAACATAAAAAATACAAAGTGAGAATGCAAACTAGAACAAAACAAACCATTACCCCTCACAAGCACATTTAAAAGAGCATAGGATGTTAATAATCCAAAGCCTGCCTAAAGTGGAACGTTTTCGCCTGGCACCTAAAGGTGTATAATGAAGGCGCCAGGCGAACTTCCCTGGGGAGAGCACCCCACAAACGGGGAGCCACTGCAGAAAAGGCCCCATTCTCGTGCTGCCACCCTCTGGACCTCTTGCGAAGGGGGCACACGAAGAAGGGCCTCAGAGGATGATTGCAGAGTCTGCGTCGGTTCATATGGAGAGAGGCGCTCCTTGAGGTATTGCAGTCCTGAGCTGTTTAAGGCTTTATAGGTCACAACCAGCACTTTGAATTGGGCCTGGAAACTGATTGGCAAGGATCGGTGTAATATGATCAAACTGTAATATGCTCAAATTGGCTAGGTGTGCACCTAACCCACCTTCACCACTCGCCCTTTAACTACTAGGGAAATTTATCTACTCTTGGATGCAGGGGAGAGGGGAGAGAAGTGCAGTGCAGTTGGATCAAGCCAGAGGGAGCCCATCCACTCCAGGATCCTATCCTCACAATGGCCAACCAGATAAATGCCTAGTTGAAAAGCCCACAAGCAAGATTTTGGCTTCTTCTGTACAGAGCAATGATGGCCACAAGAGGCCGCTGTAACACCAAAGGTTGCATTTTGGAGGGCATTATAAACTGCATCTGGGAAGCAGGTGGGCTAGGGCTTGGCGATCAGAAGGTTGGCGGTTTGAATCCCTGCGATGGGTTGAGCTGAGCTCCCGTTGCTCGGTCCCAGCTCCTGCAAACCTAGCAGTTCGAAAGCACATCAAAGTGCAAGTAGATACAGTAAATAGGTACCGCTCCGGCGGGAAGGTAAACGGCATTTCCGTGTGCTGCTCTGGTTCGCCAGAAACGGCTTTGTCATGCTGGCCACATGACCCGGAAGCTGTACGCCGGCTCCCTCGGCCAATAGAGCGAGATGAGTGCCGCAACCGCAGAGTCGGTCACGACTGGACCTAATGGTCAGGGGTCCCTTTACTTTTATAAAATGCATCTAGGCACGCTTACCTGGGAGTAAGCCCCATTGAGCTCAGTGAACCTGCACATCTGCAGCCCTAAATATATTTATCCTTATTTCTTCCTTAGCGCAGTCCCCACCAGATCCTGCAAAGCTCCAAAACAGATGCCACCAGGGATAGAAGCAGATTTTCTGCCACTGACCAGAGGTATACCCTCCAACATGTCTCCGGGGAAACTAGGGACGTCCTTTTCCATTATTATTATTATTATTATTATTATTATTATTATACCCCACCCATCTGAGTGGGTTGCCCTAGCCGCTCTGGGCAGCTTCCAACATATATAAAAACATAATAAAACATTAAACATTAAAAAAACTTCCCTATGTAGGGCTGCCTTCAGATGTCTTCTAAAGGTTGTATAGTTACTTATCTCCTGGGCTTGGGGGTCGCATAACTCCATACCCTCCAACATTTCTCCGATGAAAATAGGGATTTCCCTAAGGAAAAGAGGGACGTTCCGGGATCAAATCAGAAACCTGCGAATCCAGGACCGTCCCTGGAAAATAGGGACATTTGTAGGGTCTGCGAAGGCCCTTCCCCTGGGAGGCCACCCAGGGAATATCTGCTTGGGCTGAGGGCCAACAAAGATGGCGGCACCCTGGGCCATTGGCTTCTGCTTTGCAAAGCTTCAGGTCTGGGTAGTTCTACCCGCAGAGAGATTACATGATCCCACCCAGAGAGCCTCCCTGCAGGTTTTTTTCATTGACTCGGGTGACCTCAGAGGAGATAATCCCCCTGCTTTTGTTATCTATGGGAAGAGGTGCTGAGTCATCGCTCTTAAGCGCCCAGGGTGGGCCGCCGCCAGAGATTCCCATCATGCCTCTGTGCTTGACGGTTGTTTAGAAGTGGAGGGAGAGGATGGGCCTTGGAAGCTTGCCAGGAGCTCCTTGGTGAATCATAAAAATGTAGAGCTGGGAAGGACACAAGGGTCATCTAGTCCAACCCCCCCCCAAAGATGCAGGAATCTCAGCTCAAGAATCCCTGACAGGTGGCCAAGCCAATCTCTGCTTTAAAAACCTCCATGGAAGGAGAGTCCACCTTCTGAGGGAGTCCAACTGCTCTCCCCCTCAGAAAGGTCTTCCTAAGTTTTGGTCACAATCTCCTTTCTTGTTATATTGGATTGGATGAAGTGAATGTTGTTTTTATATTAATATTAATAATAATAATAATAATAATAATACCCCGCCCATCTGGTTGGGTTTCCCCAGCCACTCTGGGCAGCTTCCAACTGAATATTAAAAACACAATACAGCATTAAACATTAACATATAGTGGGCAGATGAAGAATCGGAAGTCCTTTCCTTTCTGAATCTTACTTTCTATCATTCTCTTTTAACCTCTTTTCTACCCTCTCTTTTTTCTCTCTATTTCTTTCTCTATTCCTCACCCCACCCCACCCCCTTTGTTTTTTTTAATTGTATCTAGATCAGGCATCCCCAAACTGCGGACCTCCAGATGTTTTGGCCTACAACTCCCATGATCCCTAGCTAACAGGACCAGTGGTCAGGGAGGATGGGAATTGCAGTCCAAAACATCTGGAGGGCCAAAGTTTGGGGATGCCTGATCTAGATAAAAGTCTTGGTTTGGTTTTTAAAAAGGGGAAATATATTACGTTTCCTTTTTCTTTATAAACCATAATTAATTGAATTTAAAAAAGAAAGAATCTCCTTTCTTGTCACTTGACAAGAACAAGCTGACTCCTCTGAGAAGGTTTAGAGACTCTGGCCATTTTTATTACTCATATGACCAATCTACAGTGCTGTTTTGACCCTTTATGCAGGGGTGGAGATGCTTTTGGGGCTTGAGGGCCACATTTCCTTCTTGGCAACCTTCTGGGGGCCACATGCCAATGGCCAGCGGGGCTAGAGGCAAAAGCAGGTGGAACAACTGATGTGAATATTATCTCTTATTAGGTCCAGTCGTGACCGACTCTGGGGTTGCGGCGTTCATCTCGCGTTATTGGCCGAGGGAGCCGGCGTACAGCTTCCGGGTCATGTGGCCAGCATGACAAAGCTGCTTCTGGCCGTTTACCTTCCCACTGTAGCGGTACCTATTTATCTACTTGCACTTTGACATGCTTTCAAACTGCTAGGTTGGCAGGAGCTGGGACCGAGCAACGGGAGCTCACCCTGTCGCGGGGATTCGAACCGCCGACCTTCTGATTGGCAAGCCCCAGGCTCTGTGGTTTAACCCACAGCGCCACCCGCGTCCCATCATGCCTCTGAGAACTTTAAGATGGTGCAATTAAAGCTCCCTCTGGTGCAGCATATCAACTTATTTTTTAAAATAATGAAAGTAATGAAAGTGATGGAGGAAGGCACCAAAAATATTGAGCTAACCATCAATTGACAAAACGGTGTCCCTGTGAACAAATCAGGGCCAGTGCTCAGTAAAGCGTGGACATTGTATAACCTCTGCACAAGCTTTCTAGCAGCAAATCTGGATGAATGCTCAATAAACAGGTCAGCAGGAAGAGCTCGGGGTCTCCACAGTGCCACAAGACTGTTGTTTTTCCTTTGCAATAGGTTGCTGGAGTGAATTAGTTAGCACCGCTGAGAGGATCTTAATTAAAACAACAATCTCTTGTGTTTGCTTCTTTCTCTTGCAGCGCTCCAGTTTTCTTTTGCCTCCTCTGCAAAAGGGGCTTATCGTCACAACAATAACCCATGAGGTAAGTGAGGTGCAAAACGAGCAAATGACAGAATATTACTGGTTCAGGATCATCCCAGCAATTTGCCCCTGGCCGGTCCAATCATTAGACAGAGGTAGGCAGTGACCTTGGTGGAAATTCTGCATCTGGTCCCGGTCATCGCTGACGTGGCCCTCAGAAGACTGCCCAGACAGGAGTGTGGCCCTGCCGAAACGAGGATTTGTAGATACTAGCAGCACTTTCCTCTGTGTATCTTCTAGCAATTGGTACACAGCGAAAGGCTGACTCTCTATGCGAATTGGATTCCCTGTTTGCTTAATACCTTTTTGTTCCCTTTCCTGCATTGTTCGCTTTTAATATCTGCAAGGACAACAGCCGGAGATCTCTCCGGCACCTCCCCGCCCTTTTTCTGCTAGCACAGCGATCATCCTGTGTTTTCTTTTCTTTTCCAAATCGGGCAGCGGATTTCCACACACACACCAGCTTTGGTTCTAAGAACGCTTAATCCCAACCCAATACCTTTGGCTGCGTTGAGGGATAGGCGGTGGCCGCTCTGTTCCCAGAATCCTCTGGGGCTGCACTCTGGGGCAGCTCCAGCCAGACCGCGGAGGGTGGCGCTGGGGAACCGCGCCCAATTCTCTGGCAGCCTTTTGCGAACACGGCAGGGAGAAGGGAGTCGCCTTTTGGTGAACTAACACAGCTTTGGTTTCTCTCTCCCTCTCGCTCACAGGGTCCATGGCGTCCGACATGCCACCCAATTTCTCCTGGGTAGCGCCAGGCCAGCTGGCGGGGCTGGCCATGCCCCGCCTGCCCGCACACTACCGGTACATGCACGAACATGGCATCCGACATCTGGTGTCACTCACGGAGCGCAGCCCACCGTACCACGACACCTGCCCCGGCATCCAGCTCCACCGACTGCGCATCACCGACTTCTGCCCACCTTCACCTGAGCAAATCCAGCACTTCCTGCAGATTGTGAACGATGCCAACGCCAAGGGGGAGGTCAGTTTTCACGCCGCCGTATCAAGGCGATTTCTCTAGCTAGTCTAGTGTTGTCTATGCCGGGGGTGGCGAACCGGACTTCGAGCAGCGGGCCGGATTCCTATCTCCATGGGTTTCTTTTCCAACCTTAAGTCTTCACATTTCCACACCAGTTTGCATTTTTTTTAAAAAAAAATCCAAATGAAAATTTTGGTGTGAATTTATAATAATAATATTAATAATATTTATACCCTGCCCATCTGGGCGGCTTCCAACAAAATATTAAAATACAGAAATCCAATTATGAGCAATTTTGTCGAATGCAATGTGTTTGCGTATGTTATTTTCAGTGTACCGTAGTGTGCCATTTTTACACTTTCGCGTGTGTATTTGTACACATTCCTTGCCTGGGAAACTACCTTGTAACATTCGGAGAGGTACGGATTTTGATGGGTGGCTGTTCCCTCCCCCCCGATTGGCACATTATTTCAGAAAGCGTGGAATAGGTAGTTTCAAGAAGCAGCTCAGTAGCTTCACTAGCTTCACTGCAGTCCCTGTGGGAGGGTGGGGAGGTGGCAGAGGTTCGGCCTGGTAGTTAGAAAGATGAGAGGTAAGAGTTGAGCCTACAGTGATGTGATCTAGAAGCTAGAGAGAGGCAGAGCAATGCTTGATTTCTGCCTGAATTCAAGGCTGTGGCTATGAAGGAAACGATGCCCCCTTGGGATATTAATGCAGGCTCAGGTTCTATATGCAGTGGTGTCTCGACTTACGAATTTAATCCGTTCCGAAGGCACCTTCGTAGGTCGAAAAATTCGTAAGTCAAAAAATCGCCATTGGAAACACGATTTCCCATAGGAATGCATTGGAAACGGAAAAATTTGTAAGTCGAAGCAACCATATCTAAAAATTTGTAAGTCGAAAAAATCTGCGGTTTCCTTTCGGATGTCGAGACATTCGTAAGCGTGCGGCCGTGTGCCTACATTTGCAAGTCGAAAAATTCGGTTGTTGCGTCGTTCGTAAGTCGAGGTACCGCTGTACGTATAAATAAACCATATATCATAAATACACCACAGTCTCCGCTGTGCCTCATTCTGAAAGAAACACGAACCTTGGGTAAGTGCTTGGAACTCCTGGGATCTTGCACTGCTCGGAGGTCAGGGTAGTGTGCAACAGTAGAGTGCAGACGTGCCAGGAGCTCTTTAATTTCACAAATGTTAATTTCCTCACGGGCCAGAGGGGCCATTTCACGCTGCGGCTTCCCCTCTTTTCACTAGGCTGTGGCAGTGCATTGCATGCTGGGATTTGGCAGAACCGGAACCATGTTGGCCTGTTACCTCGCCAAGACCCAGAAGATCACTGGCGTTGATGCCATCCACGAGATCCGCAAGCTGCGGCCAGGCTCCATCGAGACCCACGACCAGGAGAAGGCCGTTGTCCAGTTCCACCACCGTATCAAATAGCTGGAGGAAGAGATGTGGAGGCGCAATAGGAACTCCTCGGCTGCTGAGCTGACTCCACAGGGGATTTTACCTTTACCGTAACCCCTGTTGCTTGGTTGGTTAGTTGGTTTTCTTGTTTGAAGCAGGTGTAGGCAGTCTGCGGCCCTCCAGAGTTGCTGAACTACAGCTCCCATCACGCCTTGCTGTTGGCCCTGCTTGCCAAGGCTTATGGGAGTTGTAGTTCAGTGACATCTGGGGGACCAATGTTTCCCTGCACATGCTTTAAAGGGATGCTTTGGGTTCTTTAGTGGGGGCTTCTGGTTGGGGTACAAACTGATTTTTGTGTGTGGGATAATTAGATACTCAGGGAACAGGACCCCATTGCAAGGGTTGGCAGCAAGCAATGAGTTTTCCCTTTCACCCTGGAAGAAACAGCCAGGATGGGCAGTCAGGAGACCTTTTACAAACTGCCTGCGCATTTAAGGGGTGTCGTGGGGTGCTCTTTTCTGTCGGAAGCCAGCAGATTCTCCTGGCTTGACACTTCACTGCCCAGAAATAAAGGTGATCAAAGGTGACAACTGTACATATTCACTTTCAGTTCATTTTATTCTGTTTTATTTATTCTTACATTCACACCCCACTGGTCCCTCTGAGGAGTGGTACACTGTTCCTCCCTCCTCCATTTTATCCCCACAGCAACCCTATGAGGTAGGCCAGGTTGAGGGACAGCGACTGGCCCAGCGTCACCTGGTGAGCTTCACAGCCAAGTGGGAATTTGAACCCTGGTCTCCCAGGTTGTAACCATTTCACCACAGGGCTAGGGAAGCATTTTTCAGCTTAAGGGCCACATTAACTTTCTGGGAAACCCTCTGGGGGGCCATGTGCCAGCAGGAGTGGAGACAAAGGCAAAAGTAGGCCAAGCAATGGATAAAGACTGTACCTTTGCACAATATGCTGGCTTCTACACACACACACACACAGACACACCCCTCTCTGTTGTCTGTCCTGGCAAGCAAGACGTGATTAAATGGGGGGGGGGGGGTTATCACTTTAGTATATAAAGCGTTTTAAAACAAATAATATAATTGATTGAATAAGAGTATTACTATTGTTATTAGATGGCAATGAATAGAACCCAGTTAGCGATTGTAAAATTCAGGGATACTAAAAAAACAATAGTCGTGCCCCGCTCCATCCAGGGCACAACTTTGCATCTCATTTACAATAAGGAAAAGCATATGACTGTTTAGCATCCTGTACAGTGGTACCTCGGTTTAAGAACAGCCCTGTTTACGAACTCTTCGGTTTAAGAATGCCGCAAAACCGGAAGTAGTGTCCGGTTTGCCAACTTTACCTCGGTCTACGAACGGAAGCCGAACAGTGGAAGGGCACCGGCGGCAGGATGCCTCAATAGGGAAAGCGCGCCTTGGTTTAAGAATGGACTTCCAGAACGTATTAAGTTCGTAAACCGAGGTGCCACTGTATCTCTAAAGGGGAAAAAGCACACCAAGCAGTTTCTCCACCCTGAAGTGCTTTGACTAGAAGCTACCAGAAGGGGGAGCTTGTGTGTTGTCTTTTCTCTTTAGACCAGGGGTCAGCAAACTTTTTCAGCAGGGGGCCGGTCCACTGTCCCTCAGACCTTGTGGGGGGCCGGACTATATTTTTTGGGGGGGGGGGGAGTGAACGAATTCCTATGCCATACAAATAACCCAGAGATGCATTTTAAATAAAAGCACATATTCTACTCATGTAAAAACATACTGTTTCCCGGACCGTCCGCAGGCCGGATTTAGAAGGTGATTGGGCCGAATCAGGCCCCCGGGCCTTAGTTTGCCTACCCATGCTTTAGACCAGGCATCCCCAAATTTCGACCCTCCAGATGTTTTGGACTACAATTCCCATCTTCCCTGACCACTGGTCCTGTTAGCTAGGGATCATGGGAGTTGTAGGCCAAAACATCTGGAGGGCCGCAGTTTGGGGGTGGCTGGGTTAGACAAAACATCGTCCCTAATTGGAACCTGGTTATTATTAATTTTAATAACCCCTGATTATCCTTCCCATCTGCTTCACACATTCCTTACACAGGTGGGTGGAGGATAGGAGGAGGGGACACTCGAGAGGAAGGTTGGAGGGGCAGGTCAGGCTATCAAGGCCTACGAGTCGCACTGGCTATATTCTCCCTCCATTTGCTGGGAATCACAAGCAAGGAAAGTTGCCCTCAGGTCCTGCTTGCGGGCTTCCAAAATCCGTTAGAATTTATCACTCTGGATGATGCAGGACAAAGATTTTACTTTGCACGGCGCATCGTTCAACTGTGGAACTCTCTCCTGCAGGAGGCAGCGATGGTCAGCAATGTGGATGTCTTTAAAAGAGGTTTAGGACAGGGATCCCCAAACTATGGCCTGTGGGCTGGATATGGCCCGAAGGACGCATTTATCCGGCCCGCGGCAATGCCCACTGCCGCTGCGCACTCTTACCGGCGCAGCGCGGCTGCCCACTTCCGGGTTGAAGGAGCACCGGAAATAACTTGCACGCACGTTATTTCTGGGTTGGAGGAGGCCCGTATGCATACGCACAAGCTATTTCCGGTGCTCCTGCGACCCGGAGGCGCACCGAAATAGCGTGTGCACACGCGTATGGGCGTGCACTCTCCGGCCCGCCGCGCGGTCGGCGCTGCAGGCACTGGCCCAAAGCGCGGTGGGTGACCCCTGGTTTAGGCAAATTCACAGAGAAGGCAGCTGTCAATGGCCACAATAATTTGGGGAGGCAGCCCATGGGGAGGAATAGCTCTGGGCCATTTCTCCTCTCCGTGCTGTTGCTGCTGCTTTCTTCCAGAACATTCTCTCTCAGGTTTTCTGTCCTTTTAAACCCCCAGAGACAGTGGATGAGGTGGGCGGGGGGGCGGGGCTGGGCTGGGCTGAAATTTCAGATCCCATTTCAGAAAGCTCACTCTGTGAAGCAAGGAGCTATTCTTTAAGCAGAAAACTTTGTAGAACTCCCTCTGAGATGGTTATGCAACCGCTCCCGTGTTTTATAAGAGGTGCTCTTGACTCAGAGCACCAGGCTGGCTTTTAACTTGGATTGCGGGGGGGTGTGGGGGCGGAGAGAGAACCCATGGGCACGGGAAAGTGAACCCGCAGGAATTTTTATGACATGCCGTCTGAGCGCTTCATGTTCGTTCTCAGCACGTTAGCGGGATGAGGGCATAGTATGCCCAAATAGGCTGTGAAGCTGGAGCCTCTTGCACTGATTGGCTGAGCTCCTCTTACGTCACAGAAGGACAGAGCAGGCCTAAGTGTGTCTGGCGGCTATTGGCCCCACAGCTCTACTCCCAGAGAGGGCTGGTGATAGGCAAAAGGGCCTGGAGCATTAATGCAGGGAGCATTCGCAAATTCAGGGCTTTTTTCAGCCGACACTCAGTTCTGGCAGCTCTCAGGTGGGCGCCGTTGCCATTATAAGGAAACAAGTTCATGGTGAGTTCCAGCACCTCTTTTTCTAGGAAAAAATACCGGTAGCCCCGAGCAAACTTGAGAATAACCATGGGAGGAGAAAGAAGAAATAGCAATAGGGAGGGATCTGAGAGCATAAAGAGAAGGAGACGGTGCAGAGGAACATATAATGGCCAAAATGATAGCTATGGGGGACTGAGTTTCTGAGGCTTGTGGAGTCCACTCCCCCTTCCCCCCAATATTCCAATTTGCCTCTTTCCTGAAATTTCAGTTTTTTGCTTTTAAAAGTGTCCAGTCCTTTTTTAAAAATGCAATAGAACAAAAAGGGTGCAGGCCTCAGTGCTGTATACCTGAAGGAGCATCTCCACCCCCATTGTTCAGCCCGGACATTGAGATCCAGCGCCAAGGGCCTTCTGGCGGTTCCCTCACTGCGAGAAGCAAAGCTACAGGGAACCAGGCAGAGGGCCTTTTCGGTAGTGGCACCCGCCCTGTGGAACGCCCTTCAAACAGATGTCAAGGAAATAAGCAGCTATCCTATTTTTAAAAGACATCTGAAGGCAGCCCTGTTTGGGGAAGTTTTTAATATTTAATGCTGTATTGTTTTAATATTCGATCGGGAGCCACCCAGAGTGGCTGGAGAGACTCAGCCAGATGGGTGGGGTACAAATAATATATTATTATTATTATTATTATTATTATTAGGTTGCTCACTAACTTCATTTTTTTTTACTTCATAAAATTTATATACCGCTTTATTGTTAAAAACCTCAGCGCAGTTTGATGTTTTACTGTGTTTGATGTTTTAATTGGTTGGAAGCTGCCCAGAGTGGCTGGGGCAGCCCAGTCAGATGGGCAGCATCATATTATTATTATTATTATTATTAATCAACTTGCCTCCATCTTCCGGTAGTCCAGCCTTTGAGGACAAATGCACAGAGCTAACTGACAAGACCTAAGCCAGGCATCCCCAAACTCCAGATGTTTTGGACTACAATTCCCATCATCCCTGACCACTGGTCCTGTTAGCTAGGGATCATGGGAGTTGTAGGCCAAAACATCTGGAGGGCCGCAGTTTGGGGATGCCTGACCTAAGCCTTTATCTGTATATGATCCCTGAACCTATTAAGCTACCTATTATATCTGTTGCTTGGTGATCCACTGCCTCCATAGGCCCACTCAGTGAACAATTTCCAGCTACAGGCGTCTCAGGGGAGGTTGGGGAAACCGGAGTTGACTGGCTTCAAATATCTAGTCAATTTGCAGGGCTTTCAAGAACACAGGAGGCTGCCTTATACTAAGGCAGACCAGTGGTCCATCTAGCTCAGTATTTCCTATACTGACTGGCAGCAGTGATGCTCCAGGGTACCAGGCAGGAGTCTCCTCCAGCCCCACCTGGAGATGCCGGGGATTCATTTGAGGACCTTCTTGACGCAAGGAAGATTCTCATGAGATGAAGGAGCAGGTTTATCTAAAGTCGACAAGCTTTATCTAAAGTTGGGCACCATTTTGAATCAACATGGCGGACGGGCCTTCCGTAACTGCCCTGATTTTACCCACTGCTTTCAGAACTGCCGTAGTTTTGTTTTGCTGGGTATGAGGCTGTTGTTGTTGTTGTTTAGTCGTTTAGTCGTGTCCGACTCTCCGTGACCCCATGGACCAGAGCACGCCAGGCACTCCTGTCTTCCACTGCCTCCCGCAGTTTGGTCAAACTCATGTTCGTAGCCTCGAGAACACTGTCCAACCGTCTCGTCCTCTGTCGTCCCCTTCTCCTAGCACCCTCAATCTTTCCCAACATCAGGGTCTTTTCCAAGGATTCTTCTCTTCTCATGAGGTGGCCAAAGTATTAGTATTATGAGGCTGCTAGTTTTTTAATTAAAAAAATACTTCTTAAACAAGTAAAGAAGATACGAAATGAATACAAAATAACTGGGGGACTTTCGGAAGGATTTCTCCAAATGATCCGGCTGACTTTACAAATGGTTTCAGCAGCAACTGAGAAGACCAGCAAGTCTGGAATCAGGTACCTCTAACCACAGATGGTATCCCAGCATGGCTTGGCCAAAGTGCTGCTCCAGCTGCGCTGCCCCAGGGCCCCGGGCGTTGGACTCGCTGGCCTGTCAAAGCAATCAACCGGCTGTCATCACGGTACACCTCTCGCCTTCAGTGAGCTAACGCAAACGGACAGGTAACTCTTGCCCACTAAAGAAACCTTCACAGAACTGGAAAGCTCTGCGCTGCCTCCCTTTCCCTTCTCTCCTGCCTTGCCTCGAGGCCCTGGGGGCCAGTTTTGCAAAAGTAGGCAAGTGACTTTGAGACCCGAGTTCCGATTCCAGAAGCCGTGGGAGCGGGAGCCAGCCTCGTGAATTCTGTGCCAACAAAAATAACTGTTGGGGGTCCAGACGGTCGGTCGCCCGCTCTACAGATAACGGCACAGTTGCAGATTTGGGAGCCAAGCTGAAGTTCTGTTCAGCTGATGCCCCACAAGCAAATCATTACCTCTCAGCCTAATCCCTTGCAGGGTTGCTGTGCACTTAAGCGGCTTGGAGGAAAGGCAATCTTTGCATGCATAGAGCTCGTTTTCAGTGCTGGGTGTGGTTGCCAAGTGTGATTTCTACGTTCCTGGTTCCTGGATCGTACTGGGGCCATAGAAGCCCGAATGCAATCTCACAGGACAGGGGCAGAGACAGAGTGGAAACTGAAGACTCTGGAGAGAAGCAGGGCAGGTATGGGATGAGGGTGGAGCTTGATGAGTGAGGGGTGGAGCCAGAAAAGTTTTGCAGAAGGAAAGTGCAGTTGGGGTGGAACTTGATGACTATGGGACAGAGCCAAAATGGAATAGGATGAAACAGGGTTTGTGCCAGGATTGGAGCCTGATGTGTTATGAGAGCCGCCTACGAGGATGAGGTAGGCCAGGCATATTGAAAAATAATATATATATATATGATAAGAATAATATTGGAGAAAACTGGGTATTGAAACTTGCTTAATCTAAATCGTATATCCCAGTTTTCAGTGGCCCTTTAAAGTATGCTTCACGCAGAGTATACGCAGTCAGAAGTCGACCTGGCTAAGAAAACACCACCAAGAGCGTAGGGAATTATCTCCCTTATATGAAACCCCTTACTAGCTGTACGCTTGTAAAAGCATACAGAAGAAAATACAAACTGTTGGGTTTCTTTAACTGAAAAACAAACTGACTCTAAAGAGACTTTAAACTAAAGATAAATGCTTTCTCTCTTAGCAATGTTATCTACCCACATTCAAAACCTCCCACAAACCTCCCATTAAACTACCCGAGAATTAACAGTATTCTAGCATTATAACTAAGCAATCATACTAAAATTCAACTAAGGAATCTCTTAAACTGAGAACAACTGAGAGAGTGATCTACTACGAGATGAATCAAACTGAAAGATCTAACTAAGAGATACAGAAGGCTTTCTGGCAGAGCCTTATATACAAGAAGCAGAGCCCACGCTTGTGGGCAATTAACAGAAACCACCTGCACCTGTTTCTCTTAAACAGACAGTATTTACATTAGACTGGCTCTAAAGTAACTTGACTATTCAAAAAATCCAACAAGGCATCCCCAAACTGTGGCCCTCCAGCTGTTTTGGCCTACAACTCCCATGATCCCTAGCTAACAGGACCAGTGGTCGGGGAAGATGGGAATTGTAGTCCAAAACATCTGGAGGGCTGAAGTTTGGGGATGCCTGATAAAGGTGGAATATAGTCATTTTTGGAAGTTTTCACACTCCCGAACTATTTATCTGACAAAACATGGTTTATTTAGGTATACTGTACAGTGTTTATATACAGTGGTACCTCGGTTTAAGTACACAATTGGTTCCAGAAGTCTGTACTTAACCTGAAGCGTACTTAACCTGAAGCGAACTTTCCCATTGAAAGTAATGGAAAGTGGATGAATCCGTTCCAGACGGGTCCGCAGAGTACTTAAACTGAAAGTACTCAAACGGAAGCGTACTTAAACCGAGGTATGACTGTACATGCAGAGATAAAGGTAAAAAAAATTGAGGTGCCAGTGTCATGATTAAAATTCATCTTGTACGTTTAAACTTTTTTTTAAAGTAAGTTGGCAACCCTAATCAGCAGAAGGACTGACACCAACTTGTCTATTTGGCAACCTAGTAAGTTAATGTTTATTGGAGACATTTATGCTAATGATATATTCATAGTAAAACTGCTGTAGGTGCCGGCACAAAATGGCTGCCATGGGGAGCAAGAGAGAGAGAGAGAGAGAGATGCCAGTATTCTGCACTAGTGAGTCCTGTCACAAACAAGCCATATATTTACATGCACACACATAAGCTCCATACTGTAATGCATTTTTGTTCTTTCTTACTAGCATATGCATTAGGATGGTGACTTTTTTACAACCTCATTTCCCTGTATCATAATTTGATGAGCTTTCATTAAAGATTAGATAAAATCTTACTTTCAAAGAGATTTGGTAAAAAAAACACCTCCCGCACAAAATGATTTTAAAATTTTTATTTATGAGATTTTTAACCATTTTTGAAGTCACTGTAAGCAGATATAAAATTGAACCCAAGCATTAGAGTCACATATATACAACATTATATAGGGTCATCAAACACACAAGGAAGCTTTTTTTAGCTGCAGTAACAGTATAGACGCCGCTAGAGGACGATGTTTTGCTACCTCTCCTGTAGGTTCTTTTCCCAGCATCCCCGGCAGGGTCTGCTGGCTGAGTTTTGAGGTCCCCAAAAGGGGCTTTTACCTTGCGCAGGTGTGACATTTGTATACCCAATGTTGCTAAGAACACTCCCCAATGTGGAATGTGGTGTTGTGTTCAAATTTGATACGAAATATATATAGGATTGTTAATACAATTTTATGAAATGGTAAAACGGCATACAAAAAAACTAAAAACGGTTTGTGTGTAACCTTTTTTAATATTTCAGTGGAATATACCTCATTTTAGTCATTAATAGGCAAAAGTTCATCCATTTGTGCTACAGGAAATAATTTTTGAGGGGGAAAAATGAAAAAGTCATCACCCTAATATGCATTCATGCACACCTTTCCCTAGTCCTGTGTATGCATTTCTGTATACATTACTTGCCTGGAGAACTGAGTCGCAAAATCTGGAGAATTGCAAATTTCGAAGGACAGCTGTTTTTCGGTTCACTTATTGTTTCGGGACGTGCCTTTAAATGCGAACTGGATCGGATTCCTTCGCCATCTCTATTTGGGGGGCAGAGTCAAGGCATGAAAAGCCGGCAGATTTATGGGCAGAGAGCCTGTCAGAAGAACCCGGCAGATGGTGGCCATCTGATTTGCTATGTTTTCAGTGGCTAATTACCGGCTACCTGCCATTTTGACAGCTAGGGCCTGTAAAAAAAACGCCAGCTCTGGGGAGCAACACACAGAAGGACCCAGAGAGAGAGAGAGATGAGACTTATTGCAAATGGGGCCGCTGTGGGGAGAGGAAGAGCGGCCGGCTCCACTCCGAACCACGAGACTCTTCTGCCAAACTGCAAGGGATTGATTGAGGCTGTTGTGGGAGATACATGAAAGCAGCTTAGCTGCAATATTATTTACTCTTAAACTCCTCTTACCTTTAGCCGTGTCCTCAGCAAGCTCACGGCTAAGAGGGTGCCTGGCAGAGGCTGCATGACGTAGGCTTTTCCGCCCACTGCCAAAAGTTGGAGGGGCGCTGACTGCCCAAAGCCTGGCCTTGAAACAGGGTCACTGCCTTTATGGACTGAGAAGCCCCCTAGATCTCAGTCCATTCATGAACCTGAGGGTATAAAAACACAGCGCTTACGCTAAGACCCACTGATTTGAATGGGAACCTACAGCAAAGAAATACTGCAGCCTTGGTCTGATTTTCTTGTTATTTAAATGTATTTATTTTTATTTATTTAACAAAACCCAGTGCGTTTTTCTGGGGGTACTCAAGGGTGTGCAGTAGTACTGGCATCTTTTCCCCCCAATCCCCCCAAAATGTTAAAAGTAGCACTAACTGTAACAACTTCATATTGAGTATTACCACCTTTTTTTTCTTGGGGGGAATAAAACGCTAACAAAATCTATATAGCGCTGGATCGTAAGAGGAGCTCTAAGCGTTTTACAAAAATGCAAAAAAAGTTAAAATTATGAATAAAAAGCAGTTAAAGACAGGTGTTTAAAAACAGTTAAAAGATTATTAAAATCATCAGAAGCTAAAAAGAGATGATGGTTTTGATCTTTCTATGCCGCCCATCGGAGTGGGTTGCCTCTCCGTCTCTGAACAGGCTTGCCTTAACAAAAATGTACTCCGATAAGATTACAGCGATTCCAAAGCGCAGAAGGGGTATTATGGGCCCCTGTAACAGCGCCAGTTCTGGCGATCGAAGCTGTCAAGTGGGTACATAGGGGGCAAAGCAATCCCGCAAGTATACTGATCCCAGGCTGTGATAGGCTTTATATGCTACTAGTAACTCCTTGAACTTGGCCTGGTAGCAAATCGCAAGCAGTGCAGATCAGGAAGAAGGAACGTTATATGCTTAATGAGCACAGCAGCTCATCCCCGCTCATAAATCAGTTGCCGAGCCCCCCCCCCACAGCCATCTAAGTCCCCTCCTCTCCAGGGCTCTTCCCAAGCAATCAGAGGCTGTGCCTGTGTGAAGCCTGTCACTGCTCTGCCCCTTTCAGCCCTCTTCTGGTTCTGGAAGACAGGAGGGAGGGGTGCTTGTCATAGCAGGAGGGGAAGGCACCCTCCTGATTCATCTCTGGCTCTTGGCTTCCCTCCTTCTGCTTCTGCCTCTGGTCTTCTTTCTACCAGAGACTTCCCCTGTTCACTAAGGTCTGTTACCACGTCAGCTTCCGACACCTCCTCCTCTTCCCAGTCCTCTTTCTCTTCTCTCTATAACCACTAATCATTGTCCCACCACCGCTCCCCAGGCTCTGAGCCTGTTCCCTTGCTGGCTCCCCAGTTGGTTCCTCCTACCATTCCTCTGTATCCAACTAGTCCCATTACATCCCATTAGTTATGTCTTACCACCTTTACCTGAGGCAGGGTGCCACTTGAATTCCAGTTGCTGGTGAACCACAGTGTCCCTGTGCCCTGCTTGTGGGCTCCCCAAGAAGCATCGGGTTGGACAGGGGAGGAAACAGGACACTGGATTAGGACTGTCTAGGTCAGGCATCCCCAAACTGCGGCCCTCCAGATGTTTCAGCCTACAACTCCCATGAACCCTAGCTAACAGGACCAGTGGTCAGGGATGATGGGAATTGTAGTCCAAAACAATTGTAGTCCATCTGGGGGGCCAAAGTTTGGGAATGCCTGGTCTAGGTAGTCCTCTGGTCTCACCCAGCAGAATGGCTTCCCTGTTCAGCCATGAAGCTCACTGGATTCCAATAAGTAATATTCTCTCTCTCTCTCTCTCTCTCTCTCTCTCTCTCTCTCTCGGCTCAGCTAGATGGGTAAAGGAAAAGCATCTTAGGTGCTTTGTATTATGCGATATAACACTGCGACACCAGATGGCACTGTGGAGTCCTGTCTTTCCCTACCAGATTTCCCGTTACTGTATGAGTTTATAACGCGTTTAACTGAATCGCTTATTTGACGTGCCTGGATCCAGCCTTCCTCTTTCTCTCTGCCAGCCCCTCCTCCCTTGCAGCATTGTTGTTGTCAAGAGGAAGTCGCGAATCCTTGGAGGAAAGGCAGAGTAAAGCTATAGTCCAAAAATGCGGCTAAATATACAGCAATATTCGTGGTTAAAAGAGAGGTAGAGCAGCTGCGTTGCATGTAGAATGTCACTGGTTTAATCCCCTACATCTCCCGATGGGACTGGAAAAGGCCCTGTCTGAAAGCCTGGAGAGCCACTGCCAGTCTGTGTAGACCGGGGGTTCTCAAACCGTAGCCTGCGGACAACCAGATGTTTGGGAGTTTTGTGGTGCTGGTCCACGGCATGTCTGTGGATTTGTGGCTGAAGGCAGGCGATGGCATGTGCCTCCTGTTGAATTTTATTTGTATGCTTATTGCTTATTTCATTTCCTATATTGCATTCTATTGTATCACAATTTGAATTCATAGAATCATAGAACTGCAGAGTTGGAAGGGATCCTAGGGGGTCATCTAGTCCAACCCCCTGCAACCCAGGAATCTTTTGCCCAACGTGGGGCTCAAACCCATGATCCTGAGATTAAGCACCCCATGCTTCTGCCGACTGAGCTATCCCTATGCAATTTGAATCCTACACAATAAAACACAGCATAATAACAAATAAAATAAGCCCCAGCACAGCACATTACAATTCTTACAACAGAAAGCAAAAATAATAATTGAGTGATCCACCAAAATCCTCAGCAGCTTTCAAGTGACCCCAGGGGTGTGTAAAAAAATAAAGGTTGAGAACCTCTGGTGTTACATGATATTGAGAGAGATGCACCCTGGTCTGATTTGGTAAAATGCAGGTTCCTAGAGCAGCTGCTACTTGTGAAGGCTTAGAGGGGCTGGGTGAATGGAATTTGAGCCTTGTTTCAACGCATTCCTTGGCTGGGAAATATATTTTAAAACTTTGACAAAATAAAGGGGCGGGGGGGGGGAGGCCTGGATGGATTTGAGCCCAGACAGGTATTTCCAGCTCAGCCGCCGCAGCGAGAGATCAGATGTCTCCTGCGCCCAGACCAGGATTAGATTAAAGGGAACTTCAAACAATATCTCTTGTTTCAGCCCCTCTGAGGTAGTGATTAGAGAGAGGAAAATAATCCCTCCGTCACACACCTGCTGCCTTGCCTGGCTCTGATGTGTGTGCAGTCACAGTAGAGGAGGCTTGCTTTGTGCCCAGGGGGAAGTGGAGAATGGAAGGGGAGTTTGGGTTTGAGTGGCAATTTAGAAGCCGCAGCGAGAGACTGGGCTCCCCACTGCGGCGCGTTGAGTCACATTTGATCACGCACCTGTGCATCTCATAGCCTGTCCAAAAAGCATCGGGAAAGTAGAATGTGTCTTGGATTTACTTGGTAAATCCTGCTCTTCTGAGCTCACGGGAACTCTCCATAATGCCCTTTTTGTTGTGCATTCATGATTATTTGTGCTCATGACATTATCAGGGCAGTTACACTATTTGTGCCTGCAAATGTTTCATGGGGGGGGGGGGACATGCTGCCTCATTTCCAGTCCCTGCATGCCTTGCAACTCCCTGCTGAAATCCTGTAATATTTCATACCACAACTGTTCAGGTTTAAGTTTTTTATTATGCTGTGCCCCTCCGGACGGCAATAATGCAGAAGCACAGCAGAGCAGTTAATAAGGTGGAATGTTGAGTGGACAGTCCAGACGAAATCCGCCACCAATCCACTATTATCGTGTCGATGACAGGTTGCGGAATACACATGAATGCAGAATGAAAAGGACACCTGGAGGGTTTGGGATTGGACTCTGCATAGCCAAACCAACTGTTCAGGGAGTTCGTTCATTTTAAAAACATTTATACACTGCTCAATAAAAACCTTTAAGTGGTGTACAAAAAATGAAACATTCAAACTTCTGTTGTCTATGTTCCAGTAGGTAGCTTCTGTGTTAGATTACTGCAATGTGTTATGTGTGGTACAGCCTTTGAAGGTGACTTGGTGCAGAATTCAGTGGCCAAGTTGCTGGCAGCCCATTGGTTTCCAGGCCCAATTCAAAGTGCTGGTTTTGACCTATAAAGCCTCAAATGGCTCAGGACCCTAACACCTCATGGTCTGCCTCTCCCATTTTGAAACGACCCGGACCCTGTAATCATCATCATCTGACGCCAGGCAAAAAATATTTCTTTTTCACCAGGTCTTTGGCTCTTAATTACCCATGGGTGGAATGTTTTAATCCTGCCTTTGAAAAATAGGATTTTATTCGTTTTTCCTTTCAATGTATGTGTTTGTTTGTGTGTCATGTTGGGTTACCTTGGTTAAAAAGCAACCACTAAATGCATGGTTCATGGGGTCACGAAGAGTCGGACACACGACTAAACAACAACAACAAATGTATTAAATATATAATAAAACAGAGTGGAGAGACAACATAAAAACCAGTAAAACAGCATTATCAAATAGATTCGGCTCTGAGGGTGGGGGCAATCATTTGTAAAATGGGGAGGGAAGAGAGATCACCATCCTTTGCAACATGCTCATCAGCCCATTCCGCTAGGAGGCACTGACTCCGCATCAATAGAGGAGCCCTCGGCCCACGGGGGGTGAACTACATCTCCCACAAGCCTTTGCAAACGAAACGGACATAGATGGCTATAAATCCACACATAGCCTCGCCCGCCCCCTCTTTTAAAAGCTCTCAAGTCCTGCCTTTCCGCTTTTCTGATTAGTGAGTTTGGAAGGCGCAAGAGGTGTTTCTGGGCGCGGGATTGGCTGTTCCTGTGGCAACAAAGCGGCTTGGGGAAGGGAGGGGGCCAGGGGACCCGCCCCTCCATTGTGCTGCGAGTTTTTCTTGCCAAAAGCTTGGCTGGGGGAGTTAAAGAGAAGCGAGTTGAGATCGTAGCGCTTATATCTCAGCGCAGGCGGATTGCGCGCCCGCGCGCGCCTTCTTATTTTGCGCTTGAGGGGAATCCGGTGTCTTGCAAGGCGGGTGGAGGGATGCGAGAACACTGAAAGGGAGAAATACTTAAAATTTTGATAGCAGTAAAAAAGAGGGTATTCCGAAAATTAAAGGGGCGCGCGCACATCCCCTCTCCAAGCGCCGATCCTGCGCGCAATGTTTGCGCCCAAGCGGCGAGAGCTGCCTGGGAGCGCCGCGGCTTGCTGGCTGGGGACTTGTTGATGGAGCCGGCGGCCGGAGCTCAGAGGCTGGCCGGGACGGAAGAGCCCTTCCTGGGAGGGGGCACAGCAAAGCGGCGCCTGTGCGCAGGTAAAAAAAACAAAAAACCCCTGTGCGTCGGAGACAGGAGGGCGATGGGGTCCCCCGTCTTGAGCCCGGATCTAATAATGCGTGCGCTTTTTCCCTAGTCGCGAGAGGCTGCGGAATTGGTAGGAGCTGAAGCTTTTGTCCCCCCAACTGTTCAGGAGAGAGTTGCGGGGTTTGGTGGGTCGGCGATCCTACTCTTGCTTCCCCCTCCCAACTCCAGCGGGGCCGGGCAGGGGGTTGGGGAGGCGGATCCGGGAGAGCCAGGACGCCTGGGTTGTCTCCCCAGAGGGAGGGGAGTCTGGAACAGCAGTTTGGACCTGCACCTCTGCCGTCGCGCGCATAGGGGGAGAGAATCGCGATTTTCCAGGTCCAGCTTTTAAGCGAGGGAAGAGAAGTCTAGTGGTTTGAGGTGGAGAGTCGGGAACAGCCTCGGGGGCTCTGCTCGGAGGAGACGCTTGTCGCTAGGAAGTACCGTAAGAGCCTCCGCTTCCATCCCCGCCAGACTCCAGAAGAGGGAGAAGAACTGGGTGGTCTTGGAGAGCCGAGAGTCTGTTCTAGATCGGGGGGGGGGGGGATCCGTTTCAGACCAAGGGCCACATTCCCTTCGAGACAATCTTCCCGGGGCCACATGCATGTGATCGGCCTCCAAGTGGGCAGGCACGGTGAATGCACGGTTTCCTTTTGTGCAGAGGGTTTGGAGTTCAGGGGCAAATTCCACCCAGGTGGAAACAGAGCAGGACCAGGATGAGATGTTGCGCTGGGAGAGTCTCAAGGGCCAGACAGGTCTGGAGGGACATATTTGGCCCCTGGGTTTGATGCTCACCATCTGTGGCCTAGAAGGATTCTCAGGGTGCCTGGGTTCCCCTTCGGGCTCGAAGAGGTGGGGGCTGAGCAGGCAGGACTCCTGGGTTTTTCACACAGGAACAAGGCAATGTGGAAGTCTGCTGTGTTGTTATAAAAAAATGCGTCTTTCAGCTGGAAACTATGGGGGCGGGGGATCAAAGTGTGTAGAGCCACATATGGAGGTTCTCTAACTTATGAGACTGTAACCGACTGCAGGTCCCAGACTTCAACAGAAAGACGGTTAATTTCCACAACACCCCCTCCCCTTTGTTTAAAATATCCAGCCTGGTGAACAGTTTTTGGAACCTTTGGAAGTGGATCTGAAAGATGGTGCCTGGCTGTGGGCTTTGGATTCAAATTCATACGAAATATCCCAGGGCGCTTTCTTGCGTTTACGCTGGATCATCGTGAGCATATATCCCAGATGCAGCACTGGCTGTTTGTTCTTCCCCCAGACATTTATTGGGGACGGGAATGGAAGCCGATCTCCCTTTGCGATTGGGGGCTCAGGCTGGAGGAAGGCTGTTCGAACAATTCAGCAGGGGGGGGGGTTGGCAAATGGGAGCTTGGCTCACATATCATGATCGATACCGATTAGCATCAGTAATAACTATTTTAGCGCTTTTCTTCACACAAAAGCACAGTATCCTCCATCTCCCTGTCTGTTTTCCTTACGGAGCTGAGAGAAGTTCTTATTTTACTTTGAAAAGTGGAAATGTATTCATTAGAAAGCCGGTGTGTTTGAGAGGACTGCTGTTGTGTGTTTGGTCGCTTGGCAGTGGTGCCCAGATAGAGGGATCATCCAAAGGGGAGATGTGATGGGTTGGATTTTCCCACCTGGAACTGGGGTGCAATCTGTAGGAGATTTTGCTACTCTTGGTTTGCTCTTCTCATAAGTAACTGGAGCCAGAAACTTTTCCCTAGAAGACAGCGTAACTGAGGAACTCTAATTTTGGCATAAGTGTAATAGCCATCTCCTCTCTTTCCAGAAAATTGCTTCTTCCTCTCTCTAATTCCCCTGCTTTTAAATGTAGGTTGGCCATTTGTCAGAACAGAATCCTGAACTTGATGGGCCTTTTGGCCTGATCCAGCCACCATGCATAAAAGCTTTCTGAGATTGCCTTTCCATGCATCCCTGTCCAGTCCTGATTATTTGCTGGAGGAGGGGGAAATTGCACTGTCTTCCCTTTTGTGTTCTTTTAAAACATTTGTACCCCAGCTTTCCTTAAAGTCAAAGTAGCTAACAAAAAATATATAAAATGCACTCCAAAAAAGTCAGCCAAAAGCTCTGGAGCAGGCGAGTGGCTTTCATTACATCAGGGTGCTGAACTGCAGCTCTTTGTAATAGCGAACTCTCTGGTGGGCGGCAGGATAGTAACCTAAGCAGTGTCACCAAGAAACAAGATGGAGGAACAGCAGGATGAGGGAGAAACTAGGGTTGCCATATTTCAAACAGAAAAGTTGTTGAGCTCTTCTTCCTTTTTTTTGCCAAAGCTGTTGGGCAAGGTTGCTGAAAATATGCCATTTTTTGAAAGAAAAACCTGCAAAATGGGCACTGCCAACATGGGCTGCCATATGCCTGGATTTTCCCTGACGTCTGCCCAATTTTCCGACCAGATATGCCCGGGAAAATCCGGACGTATGGCAGCCCTAGGAGAAACCAAAATTTTGTAGACCAACAAAAACAGGGTATGGAGAATTAGGGGTAGAACTACCACCCCCAACCAGTCCAGCCTTTGTGGGAGTGGTTGTTATGGCCGCATGATTAGGTTGATTAATTAATTGGCTTTAAAAAAATTGATCAGCTGTAATAATGCCCTCAGTTAGTTGGAGAACCAATTATTATTTTTGCATGCTGGTGTGGTTGGAGTGACAGTCAAGGATGAGAATAGCTTGTCGTCAGCTATCTGCCGGGGCAGAAATCGTACTTAGCTTTGGCCAAATGGCTGCAGAAACGTCACCACACACAGTGAAGCCTATCTTTAATATTATCCTGAATATCTGGAGAGGCATTGGCCTGTCAAGTAGTTAAGAGTCTCTAAGGGAGACCTAAGTACTGATCCTCCAATTGGCCATTAAGCTTATGTGGTGACCCTGGGCTATTCATTTGTCCCAGCTTGTCCTACCCTACAGGGGTATTGTGAAGATAAAGTGTGGTGCCTTGAACTCTGCTGCTTGAGGGTTTCCTACAGGCATCTAGGTGACCACTATGAGAACAAAATGCTGGACTAGATGAGCCATTGGCCTCATCCAGCAGGCTCTTCTCATGTTCATTGGAGGAAATGTTAAATATTTTAAAAAAGAAATATACTTACTAAAACTGCAGACAGCAAGAACCATCTTAGAAAACGGATTTGTGTACCAGTTTGAGAGCAAGAATACTGAATGCCTCTTTTAAGACCTGCTGCAACATAGGTGCACATTGTTTTTAGAAAATGTATGCCTCCCCCAACACAAGATGGATTTTTCTCGTATAAAAGTGTGTGCAAGTTCAGTAGATTGATAGACTCGAAATTGAAATTGTACACACAGTAGCCTCTCGTCTGCTGTGGTGCAGTCCTGTACAGGCTCTTGCCTCGAGGCGCTTACAACCTAAACTTCATCAGTGTGGTGAGAAGGGAATGTGCAGCTTTGGCGTGGAGAAAAGAGGAATTCTGCAACCTGTGTAAATCATGAAAATTGGCACGCATCCCGTTAGCTCGCATAAATTCATTTCTGCTTCAGTAATCATGGGGAACGGCAGTGAGCTACAGGCACTGAAGTGCCAAGCCCGGTCATTGATCGTCTGGTTAGAAAGCGAGAAACAAAACAAACTGATGCCTAGATAATTTTATGTGTGTATATTTCACACAGCCTCTTTTAAAGACCACAAAGGCAGTGCCCTTGTATCCTGGTGCCCTGCTTTAGGCAGAGTAGAAAGAGACCCCTCACCCCCACCTGAGAATTTACAATGTATTGCCCGCATACTTTGAAGCCAATTTTTTCAGCCCATGAGGACTAGAAACTTGCTTTCGTTTTGAAGAGAGTGGGGCGGGGTGCACTAAGATTTGCAGGGTGCTGAACTGGGTGGAATCATGTTGTAAACTCTTCCAAAGGTGAATGTAGACACACTCGATGAGGAACTGTAACCTTTCTGGGATGCTAGGATAAAGACCCTGGCCCCCTAATATCGAGCAAGGATTGGCAAGCTGAGTGTTAGGTGTGGGTTAAAGGGCAGAGGAGCTGAGCTTTGCTATACAGCACCTGTTCTGCCTGCGGAACTGTACTCCACAGTAGCAGCAAGGGACCATGCTGCCTGTGTACCAGCTGAATGCCGGGATCCCAAAGCATAATTTTGGTTTGTCTGTAATTAATAATATGTGTTTATATTCCATTTTTCCAGTTCAATTCCTCTATGGGGTGTGTTCAGCCAGTGTTTGAAATTTGCCAGGCGCATTTTGCACCGTTAACACAGCTTAAGGAAACATTCAGTTCACATGAAAAGGGCAGGGCATGGTGTATGGCCAGTGAGGGGTGTGGCCTGGGGGTCCCAAGGGCCGAGCAGAGAGGCCTGGAGGGCCACATTGGGCTCTTCAGGTTCCTCCACCCCAATACAGAGAAAGGCACCTCTGTTTTGCCCCGGTGATATGAGGGAAGCCATGGCTGTTAAAGTGGTATAATAGAGCTTTTAAACGTATTGGTGTGGATGCGGCCTAGTTTTCTGGAACTGGCCCAGCCATGGCATTCTGAAGCCCAACCACCAGCAAAAATAAACCGATCTCCAAGACACTTTGTGCAGCAAAATAAATATCCTTTGGGGGGGGGGGGAGAATTCCGCCTCCTTTGTGAACTGGCATTTGTAGGCCTACACTTCCAGGGCCCCATCCTCCCAATTTAACCTTAATTGGCCTGCATGCCTTCAGTTTCGAGCCAACGCTTTTTAAAATAAAAATCAAATCGCAGCCTTCCCCAGAGCCCATCCATCAGCGAGTTTTGCACAGATCGTATCAGAAAGCGCGAAGTGGGCCAAACAACTCTTGAGCCTGTGTGAGTCGGAGTCTGCCTGGAGTTACTTGCTGGCCAAGACGTGTGTGTTTTTAATTTAGCAGAGTTGTGAAGATTTTAAAAGAGGAGGAGAGAGAATATTAGGGAGAGCATGACCGTTCCCCCTCCCCTCCCCTCTTTCCCAGGGTGTTTAAAACGCAGAAATAGATATGGGTGGGCTTTGGGCAGAATCTATAACATTCTGTCTGCTGGGAAGGTGGAAAGCGGAGGTTCCTTATGAGCAAGGTTGGAATAGGCAAATTACCTCTAGACCTCACTCCCCCCCCCAAAAAGGCAGGAGAGGGAGATGAGGCTAAGGAGATGGAGAGAGAGGAAAGCTAATGAGGGCTGAGGAAGGGAAGGAGGTAGAATAGGAGATTTTTGCGGAGTTCAGAGTTGAATCTGTCAGCCCATCAGCTTTCTTGCTTCTGTAAAAGGGAACAGGGAACTCTTTCTATGCTCAAGGACCATGTTACTTCTGGGCAACCTTCAAAAGTCCCTGTGACTGTGGTGAGCAGGGAAATTACCTGTGAATTTTACCTTTGCACACAGTAGACTAGTTTCTATACACAGTGACACACCCTTCTGTGTCCCCCTTTACAATCTAAGCTATTTCAAGGGATCGGGGAATGAGAGTCATTTTTTAAAAAAATAATTATTACATTTTCTGTTTTACAATTTCAAATGCTCATTTTACATCTTTAAGATATCAATGCCTTCCCTTCTTCTCTTTCCATGGTTCATTTTATAGATCTCAAATCCCTGCATATTTTGCAAAAACTATACCAGTCAGTATTCCATTATTGCATCCATCCATTATTGCATCCAACTTATTTACACTGTTGAATTTATCTTAATGCTGCCAGCGTTTTCAGCTGTACACAGTTATTTTCCATATATTCAATAAACGTTTCCCAACCTTCTTTAAACATTTATTCTTCTTGTTCTCTTATTCCATACGTTAAGTCTGAAAGTTGTACATATTCTGTCAACTTAAGTTGCCGTTCTTCTTCAGTTGGGACCTTGCTCGTTTTCCATTTTGGGGCTAACGAAACACGGGCCGCAGTAGTAGCATACATAAATAACCTTTTCTGACACCTGGGAATTTCAGTCTGAATTATCCCCAACAGAAAGAACTCTGGTTTTTTCGGTTCGCTGGGGACAAGAGTCATTCTTATGAAGGCCACGTTGTTTAATTCAGTAGGGAAGACTGGGGCAGGGGGACATACACAGGGCAGCACTCTTTGAAATTGCTGGAGGGCCATCATATAGGAGAAATGCAAAGGCTTGTTCTTTGCTGCTGGTATAGAAGCCCATGAGCTAGAATTGCAGAAGAGTAGATTTCGGTTGGGCATAACCTCTGGTCCGTAAGAGCAGATTGACAAGAACGAGTAAAAACAAGATTGAGGAGCCTGTGGCCCTCCAGATGTGATTGGCAGAGACCCTCATTTTTTTGGTTTCCAGGCATCTCTTGAAGACATTTCATCATTTTCATGTTTATTCCACTCCTTATTTTAATCCCCACAACGACCCTGTGAGGTAGGTTAGGCTTAGAGGCCATGACTGGCCCAAGGTGAGCTTCAAGGCTGAATGGCGATTTGATGGAAGACTCCTTTTATTTTATTTTTATTGGCCAGTCACAATTATTTTTACCACTTTGTGGCATTTTATTTATTGTATGTATCAATGTGCACCGCAGTACTGCATTGCATGAATACTTTTACTAAATAACCTTTTATTATGTACGTATAAACAAAGATAAACAAATCTGAATTAATTTCCCCTTTCTGGATCTTTTGCTCCGACAGGGTTTGGTCTATGCTGAGGTGCAGAGTTCGACAGAAAGCTCTGAAGTCTTGAGACTTCCCTGCCAGCTCGCTAAAGCGGCAGAAACTGGTGCTACTCCGAAGGGCTTTGTGGGGATGAGAAACGGCGTACAGGCTGCAAGGCTCCATCACCAAGTTCCCCGGGAATCGTCCGATGGTGTCTCCTGAGCTGCAAGGGGCAGCCTGACCCTCTCTTCTACCACCTCCTCCCTCAAACGAGCAGCTGGTCAGCTTGCCGGCTCGGCGTTTCGGCAAGTGGGCGGTTTTGGCGGTGCGAGGTGTCTGGTGGGGGCAGCTGTGCTATGAATTGGCGTTTATGGATTGTCCGCCTTGCCCTGGTCTGCAGCAGCTTCGCTGAAGGTGGGCAAAGGTTTTTTGTTGGTCTCTCTTTTGGAAGACGATGCTGGCGGTGCGCTAAGTCTTGCCAATAGGCTATGAAGGGCCGCTGACCCTGGGGAAATGTCATTCGAGGGGGCCGCAGCTGGTGGTGGGCGGAGCCAGAGCCCAGAGTGGGCGGGGTTTGTGGCTCTGAAGATTCTGTAGCCCAAAGGTGGAGCACCTCTGGCCCACGGCCCTCTCTGCCTCTCTGTCTGGCCCTTGGAAATCTCTCTAGGCTGCATTTATTCTCTAGCCCTGAGGTTCCCCATTCCTTGTTTTGGTTTTTTGTTTGTTTGTTTATTCCCTTGGAGACCACCCAAAATATGTCATGAAAACCTATGTTCCCTTACTTGCACCACAACTTACATTACAGTGATGGCCAAATTTGGCCCTCCAGCTGTTTTTGGACTACAATTCCCATCATCTCTGACCACTGGTCCTGTTAGCTAGGGATGATGGGAGTTGTAGTCCCAAAATATCTGGAGGCCCGAGTTTGCCTATGCCTGGACTAGAAACTTGGTCTTCATTATTTGTTTTATTCTGCCATGGAGTTATAGCACACGGACATCCTTGAATCATCCATTGTTTGCTTATAATGGGAACTTTAGGAGCCGAAAGAATTGGCAACTAGGCTGCACTTGTCGGTAGAAGGAGTCTACGAATGTAACTTTCTTGCAAACTCAAGTCTACATAGCCAGCCAAGTGTGTGGCACTCCTGTTTTTCCCTGGGATTTCTGCAACTTAACTTTCCGCCCGTTGAATTCCCTCTGCTCAATTAACAAGCTGCCTTTTCGCTACAGGGTGCCTTTCCGTGCAGCAATAATTCACAAATTAGTGTGGCCAACTTGCTTCCCAGCCCCATGATAGGTTGGCTTTTAGCAGGTGAAGCTTTTCTGCATTTGTGTGCTGAGGGAAAAAAAATACACTGCTTGAATTTCCACCTGCTGTTTGGAAAGGCACAGGAACACTATGGGGGGGGGGAGTAGCACACTTAATCTGGGGTGTGGCTCAAGAGTGCCACTTTTTTGGCAATAGAGCACGTTGGGTGAATGAGGGAAAGCGCAAAGAGCATAGCGTTATGGGCTTGATTTCCATATTCTTGCCTCCTAAGCCATACTCTAACCACAACTGCCAGCTGTGATGCAGGAGTGAGGAATCCTTACTCACAAATAAGCCCCTTACTTGCAAGTAGACCAATGACTGTCAGCCTGTGTGTGCATAGTGTGCCATCACGCTTTGGCCTGGACTCAAACCTGTTGCTCTTGAGGATTGAGGACCGGGGGGGGGGCTGCCTCGGCCTTGGGGGTGTCTGGTACCAGGTCAGGGCTAGGTGGGACAATATTCCTTCCAAACTACACAACGCCTGAGAGGCTGTTTGTTGTTCTTGTTCAGTTCTTTTTCACGCTGTTTCAGCCTCGCCTACATTGAACATGCCCACATTTAATTGAATACTAGAATTGGACTCCCGGCCCCATCCAGACAGAGGAAAGGCGCAAAGAGCTTCTCTTTAACCAAGTGTGGTGTTGGCCGATATAGGTGATTTCTCCCCTATTGGGGAGGGATCCTGGGTGTCATTGTGTGTTCCTGCCTCTCTTTTTTCCTTTTTGATGTGGCAGACATTTTGTGTGTGCGAAACCCCTCATGGCAGCCATTTTGTGACAGCAGGTTACTCAAAAATCCAGGTGTGTCCACAGGCCCCCAAAGGGATGCTGGCCTCTGGACTAGAACTTTTAAAACTTTTGGAGGCCTTTTTTTTCAAGGCTGCACAGAAAGCCTTTGTTTGCCTTTTTCGTAAACCGCTTTGAGGGTCCCCCCCCCTTACAATCAAGTGGCATATAAATTCCGTGGAATAAATAGAAAAAAATAAAATAAAATGTGCTTCTGACTTTACCACCAGCAGGTACCCGTGAAGCAGAGCCCCGTGCTGTGATTGGCCGGACGGGAGAGAGCGCCATTTTGGGCTGCGACCTACTGAAGCCAGACGAAGCGACTCCTCCCCTCTATGTTATTGAGTGGGTGCGTTTTGGCTTCCTCCTCCCCATCTTTATCAAATTCGGCCTATATTCCCCACGTGTGGATCCGGAGTACGTAGGTGAGTCGGCTCCACTGCCTACCCTTCCTTTTATTATTATTGACTATTAACTTTATACGCCACTTACATGACAAAATGGCTTCTAAGGGGTTTGCAAGTGGGGGGAAAAATCAATTATACAATCCATACATTAATTGAAATATGAATTTATTTATTTATCACATTTTCTGCCAAGGTGCCCAAGATAGGCTTACGAGTTTAAAATACTGTGCTAAAAGAAATCCTATGGAATGTAACATTGTGTATTCTTTAATATACGATAAAATAATTTCCACAAAACATTGAAAACACATGCAATGAAAATATGCAATAGAAAAGCCAGATTAAAAGCGTAACAATTAAAACAGTTAAAAACGATTACATCGGGAGCTTCAAGTTCAGAGGAATGCTTGCCTAAACAGGTGGGTCTTCAAGGGTTGGCAGCAAGCCAGTACTACTGACGGGGCCTCTCGTCTTTCAGTAGGGTGGGCATTCCATAGCACTGGTACCACCAGTTTAAAAGCCTGCTTCCATATTATCACAATCTGATAATAACTAACTAGGTTCTGTTTCCTCCTCCTCCTCCTCTCCAAAAAAGGAATAAAGTAAGGATGCAGAACTTCAGGTTCTCCAGATGTTGCTGAACTACAGCGCCCATCATCCCTGATCTCTGGCCATGCTGGCTGTGGCTGATGGGAGTTGGGGTCCAACAACATCTGGAGGGCGAGAGGCTCCCTACTCACAATGTACTGGGCTTTTTAAAAAAGCATCATTATTATTTATTAATTTATGACTCTGTTTTCACCTACGTCAAGGTGATTTTACAGAGGAAGTTTGTCCTGAAGAGATTTGTTGTCGCTTAGTCGTGTCCGACTCTTCGTGATCCCATGGACCAGAGCATGCCAGGCACTCCTGTCTCCCACTGCCCCCTGCAGGAGGAAGCTTTAGTAGGGTTTTATATTTTGATTGATAGGGAGGAAAGAAGAAGCCCAAAAAGGGAACAGAAGGAGGCAGGACCAGTCGGGGGATGGGGACCAGGACCTCAAATCTAGACGCTTGTTGGTTTTTTGGCATTTGATGAGTTTCTCATTTTGTGTTTGTGCACATCAAACCAAATTGTGGCACACATTTTCAGCCAGAGCTGCAAACGTGAACAGATAAGAAATGTGATCTGGTTGAAACAAAACCAAACAACCCATACATTTTTGTTAACTCATAAAATATTTTGTCATATGCTTAATAAAAAGGTAAATGACCTCTGGACAGTTAAGTCCAGTCAAAGGTGGCTATGGGGTGCGGCGCTTATCTCGCTTCAGGCCGAGGAAGCTGGCGTTTGTCCGCAATGCTCACACTCCCATTGGTCCAGGTGGGAGTTACCTGTAAGAAAATGAGGATGTAAGGAGAGGCTGGCCAGTGGCCCATCTCATCCAGCATCTTGATCTCACAGTGGCCAGCTTAGAGGCCTTTGGGGAAACCAAAAGCAGGAGCTGCTGAATGTAGCAGCCACTCTCAACCTGTACAGTGGTATCTTGGTTGTCGAACTTAATCCGTTACAGAACGAATTCGAAAACCAAGGCGTTGCTTCTGATTGGCTTCAGGAGCTTCCTGCACTCAATTGGAAGCTGCGTCGAACGTTCAGCTTCCCAAAAACGTTCGCAAACTGGAACACTCACTTCCGGGTTTGCGGCGGCGTTCGGTAGCCAAAACGTCCGAGTACCAAGGTGTTCGACAACCAAGGTGTGACTGTAGTTTTCAGCAGCTGGAATTCAGAGCTATGTTGCCTCTGACCGTGGAGGGAGGGCAAGCCATTGTAGCCAGCAGTCATGTCTCCCACATGCCATTGTTTAATCCTGCTGCTTTAAAGCCATCCAGGTTGGTGGTTGTCACAGCCTCCAGTGGGAGCGAAATCCTGTAGTTTAACTATGTGCCGTGTGAAGAAGTTCTATCTTTTGTCCTGGAATTTTGCAACATCCCGCTTCCTCGGGTGTCCTTGAGTTCCAGGGTTAGGAAAGAAAGGGTGAAAAATGTCCTCTATCATTTTCTTCCACACCGTGCACAATTCTATGGTGTGGAGCTAGTATGCGCCTAACGCAAGGTGCTCCGGAGGGACGCTTGGCTGGCCACACAGAGTGACAGGTGGGGTTCCCTTGTCATGAGTTACACACCCTACACTGTCTGATTTGATCAGAGACAGTGTGCAGATCCAACCAGCCCCCATCACCGTGGGCTGCAGAGATGTCTGCGCAACTGAGCCTGCAGTGGGGCGGGCGGACAGGGATGCTGGCTCCCCATGGGAAAGGGGCCTTGCATGCATCAATGGGTGCCTGCTGAAGCAAGGCAGGACATGCCCCAAGCAAAGTCTGCCCACCACCCATCCCTTTATTGACGGGCTGGTGGTGGAGAGTTGGGGGGATGAGGAGATGAAGGGCTGGGCGAGCTTTTGCTTCGCACCCCCTGGGCTTGGGAACAGGCATCGCTTCAATCCCTGGGTGCGAGAGAGACGGAGAAACTAGGAAGAGCTATTCGTATTGAAAAATGCTTGCAATTTCTGTGATTTGTTTCAGTGCATTTGCTTGGGTCTTTTGGGGTAAGGCATTGGCCTGGACAAATGCTTTGGGGGGGGGCATTAGGTGTTTGTTCTGGAGTATATACTGGCTGAGGGGCAAATTTGGCATGATGAGGCAGATCAATGCATTTAAAGATGCAGAATTGCCTGTGTGTGAGAGAGAGAGAGGAAGGAAGAAGGAAGGAAGGAAGGAAGGAAGGAAGGAAGGAAGGAAGGAAGGAAGGAAGGAAGGAGAAGAAGAGGAGGAGGAGGAGGAGTTTGGATTTGATATCCCGCTTTATCACTACCCTAAGGAGTCTCAAAGCGGCTAACATTCTCCTTTCCCTTCCTCCCCCACAACAAACACTCTATGAGGTGAGTGAGGCTGAGAGACTTCAAAGAAGTGTGACTAGCCCAAGGTCACCCAGCAGCTGCATGTGGAGGAGCGGAGACCCGAACCCGGTTCCCCAGATTACGAGTCTACCGCTCTTAACTTCTACACCACAGTGTAGAAGCAAGAAAGAAAGTTAGTTAGTTAGTCGCTGGACTACAAGTCCCATCATCTCCTGACCACTGGCTAGGGCTTATGGGAGTTGGGAGGCCTTGCAAAAAAAACCCAACTCAACAACTTTGGGAATTTTCTTTTTTTCTTTTTTAAGTCAACAATTTGTTTGAAATATGGCAACCCTAGAGTGAGGGGCCTAGCAGGCCATGGAGTCTTGCAGAACAGATATACCGTAACTACAGGTAGCCTAATGTGTTTATAATCATTTAATTGTATTACAACTTACTGAGCTGTACTACTTAACTGTACAATAACGTTGGGCATATTTTCATTGCATCTGCAAGTAAGAGGACTAGAGGCTTACTTTTTAATAGAAAACAAAAGTATTCAGGGAAGGAGCCTGGACTATCCTGAAGGGGGCCAGATGGGAAGGAATTGTATTTCATCTATCACAGCTTTTCCCAACCTGGTGCCCTTTTGAACTACAACTCCCTTAAGACCTGACCTGTTGTAATCCAAAACTTCTGGAGGGCGCCAGGTTGGGAAAGGTTACCTGTCACTTTCTCTCACATGAAAGAGCAGCCCAAGAATTAAACCTGGTGATTAGTTCACTGTTTAAAGCACTCTTATATCTCTTTTAAGAGTCATGGCTACTCTCAAAGAATGCTGGGAACTGTAGTTTGTTGCAGAGATATAAATCCCAGCACTCTTAAAGAACATTAAGCATTTGGGCTGTCCCTCAGTAAAGACTGGGAAGAGTGAAGCTGCTGGGCCAGTGAGGGACCCTCTTCAGTTCCTGAGGTCCTCAGTCAAGGGCCTGGCCTCACTGACCACTGCCACCACTCCTGGCACAACAGCTCAGCGGCAGAACACCTGCTTTGCATTCAGAAGGTCCCAGGTTCAATCCTCAGCCTCTCCACTTAAAAAAGGAGATGGGAAGTCTTTCCTCTGCCAGAGAGCCATTAACACAGGGGTAGGGAACCTCTGGGCCTCCAGATCTTCTCATAGAATTGTAGAGTTGGAAGGGGCATCTAGACCAACCCTCTGCAATGCAGGAATCTCTTGCCCAATGTGGGACTCGAACCCACGACCCTGAGATCAAGAGTCTCATGCTCTGCCTTGCTGAACTGCAGCTCCCATCAGCCCCGGCAAGCATGGCCTATGGCCAGGGGTAATGGGAGTCGCAGTTCAGCAACTGTTAATTTTATTGAAGGTACTTGTACCCTGCCATTTGTGGCAAAGCCCTCCCAAGGCAACTTACAAAAGACTAGCCTGACCTCCTATCAAAGCAGCTTCCGAACTCCCCCTAACCCCACAGACGGCGATTATATGAGCAACCGGTGCCCTGCAATGCTCCCGCGAGGGGCTGCAGAGCAAGAGAGGATGCCAGCAAGGAGACGGAAGGAGCGGCTCTGTTGATGGGCTGGGAAAGAGAAGGGGCTGGGGCCTGGGCCTGCACAAAGGCCCTTTGCTTGGTGGGGGCAAAGAGGTCAGATGGATGCTGCTCGCAGGCCCCTTTGTTTCTTTCTAATCCCCTAATCCTGCCTTGAAGCCTTGGCTGCTTGGCAGCTCCTGCTGGGTGGGGAAGCTGGGATGGAGTGAGAGATGGAGCAGGGGGTTGGGGGTCTCTCTGGGAATGGAAAGCAAGCCCGAGGGGGAGGTGTGTGTGTGTGTGTGTGTGTGTGTTTGTACACATGCATGCATCCTGTCTACCCATAAGCATCTCTGCCCAACCACACCAATGTTGTTTTGGGAGCTTTAGGTAGAATCAGTCGTCCTGTCTCCCAATCCAGTTTAGCATTTTTGGTCTGGCAACAGCTCTTGCCTCTGTCTGGAGATGTCAGGGATTGAACCTGGTAGTTCCTGTCTGACGTGGCTCTCCTTTTAAAAATAACAACTCCTACGGATCTGAATCGAGGGCTGATTTTAGTCAACCCAACTATTGGTCCACCTCGCTCAGTTTTGTCTACACTGACTTGGCTGCAGCCCTCCAGGGTCTCCTTCAACCTTGAACCTGTAATCTTTTATGCACAATGCACGAGCTCTACCACTGATTGGTGGCCCTTCCCTGATGTGTGTCACCTGCACAATGTGAGCTGTGTGCTGTGATTTGCACACAGAAGGTGCCAAGTGCAATCTCTGGAGAGAATGTCTTCCCCACCACCCTGCTATGTGATCCTTTTAAGTGAAGGTTCCAGGGATAGAACCTGTGTTCTTCTGCATGGAAAGCAATGTGCTCTAAGACTGCACTGTGGCCCTTCGGATCTCAGCTGCTTTTGTGCAGCACCTGCTTCATTCCAAAGGCTCTGAAAAGCTCTGCTTTCAAAAGAGCAAGGTGCTAGTCCTCAAGATACTTTTTAAAATGAATTAAAAACCCACTGTATCTTGCAGGCTTCATTCATTATTTGTCCAGCCAAAAGAAGCCTTGATATTTGTGTGTGTGTGTGTGTGTGAGAGAGAGAAAGCAACTATGGATTTACTGAACTGTGTTTGTGTATTATCTGAACAATGCTATTTCATGGGACTCTTAAGTGTCACCCTGCTTCACTCCAAAACTGGGGGGGGGGGACACCTAATGCTTTAAGTTTAAAATTTACTTTTAAAAACTCATAATTTTTGGTATGCTATGGGCTAGCAACTCCCATAGCTGCCAAGTTATCCCCTTTTTTAAGGGATTTTCCCTTATGCTGAATAGGCTTCCTCGCGAGAAAAGGGAAAACTTGGCAGCTATGGCAACTCCCTCCCCCCTTAAGCATAGTTTTTCGGCATTGTTTTAGTTGATAGGTTCCAAAGGGTCATTGGAGCACAGGGCGTGGATCATTGTGTGTCTCTGTGTGTGTGTGTGTGTGTGTGTGTACGCAAAAGTGTGTTCTGCCTTTTGCATGCTGCAATGTTCAGCCTCCTTGCTGGTGGGTCATTCCAAGGTTGTTCTCAGGGAGGGGATTTTCAGCCTAGCTATTAATTGGCGGCACTGGGGATTTGGAGATGGGGCTGCATCAGCAGCAGCCGTGGCGTAGGAGGGGGATGTTCTCCTATTGGGTATTTAAAGTGGGCCACTGGCAGATTCCCCTGGGAAGCCCGTCATCCTTAATAAAAGTGGCTGCGTGGGCCACAGGATCTTCTGCTCTTTAATTAGAAGAAGGGAGCGATATCTTGTGCTGGCTGGGAGAGTGTTATAATTATTACATATCAATAAGGTTTCTTACCTCAACTTCACCGTAAGGTCTCAAAGTGGGTGGCAACAATAATCTACGAGAAAAACAAGTATAGGTAAGATGGAACAGAATGGTGTAAATTCAGCAGAAGAGGTGGGTCCCTAGAAACAAAATCCCTTTAACTGTCAAAGGCCAGGGTGAAGGTGCTGGAAGTTCTTCTATTAGGAGGGCGTTCCGCAATTTAGGGGCTGCCACAGAGGAAGCCCATATTATCATGGAATCATACAGTTGGAAGGAACCCTGAGGGTCATGTTGCGCAACCCCATGCAATTCAGGAATATACAGCTGTCCCTTATGGGGATCAAACCTTGGTGTTATCAGCTATCCAGCTGCTATCCTCTCCAGGTCCTCCATCCCCTGCACTTCTGAAGGTGGCAGATCTTCCAGCCTGGGCATTGAGGTCCAGCTCCAAAGGCCTTCTGGGGGTTCCCTCACTGCAAGATGTGAAGCTACAGGGAAGCAGGCAGAGGGTCTTCTCGGCAGTGGCGCCCGCCCTGTGGAATGTCCTCCCATCAGATGTTGAGGAGATAAAACGATTATTTGACTTTCTGTAGACACCTGAAAGCAGACCTGTTTAGAGAAGTTTTTAACGGTTGATGTTTTATTGTGCTTTTAACCCTTTGTTGGGGAGCTGCCCAGAGTGGCTGGGGCAACCCAGTCAGATGGGCGGCATATAAATAACATTATTATTATTATTATTAACACAAGTGGTGGCTGATGCCTATTGAGGCAGGCAGAGCAGGAGCCCCACGGTAGTTGGAGACAGGGCCAATGGCAAGCAGAGCCAACTGGTCCTAGTTTTCCCACTTACTGGGCCCTGTAGTTGCAACCCTGAGACTAAGGAGGAAGAAGCTGGCAGGCAGTGCCAAGCCCTGGACTTGGATGCAAAGGCAGGCAGGTGGAGACTGCCTAGGAGCAGAATGAGGCCAGTGGGGCAGATTACCATATGGGAACTAATGGACCCATCTCCACTGATTAACATGTGATTTAGCGCTTTTGAACACCAATAAGTGAGCACCTTGGATTGCATATGTAAAGACTCCTGGTGGGGAGTGAAGTGGGGAGAATTCTTTTGTGTTCCTGTCATCCTCGTCCCCCAAAATACCTTCATTAAAAACACTTCAGGCAAAAGTAAGCCAGGGTGCACAACTGATAATACGTATATAGTCCAAGGCTGGGCTGACCCCTGGGGCTCGAGGAAGAAAAGGCCTGGCCTCCTCCTGGTTTGCAAGCCAGTGGCCAAGTTTAAACATTTGCCTAACAGATACCTCCAGATCGCAACAATTGCTGTAGTTAGCTTTTCTATACAGTGCAGGTTCCTGGCGCTTATGCGATCTCAGCAGATAGTTAAGTCCTTTGCTTTTAAAGAAGAAGGAACGTAGAGAAGGACTGGAAATGAGGAAACTGCCTAAGAAGCCGACACCATCAACATCATAAAATTATTACTTATACCCAACCCATCTGATTGGAGACTGATAGATAATGCTGCCAGTGGCTGCTAGCCACAAGGGGTGTGTTTTACTCCAGTGTTGGAGACAGTGTGTCCCTGAATGCCAGTTGCTGGGAATCAGAAAAAATGAGTTTGTGCTTAGGTTCCGTTTGTGGGCTTCCCAGAGACATATTATTGGCCACTGTAAGAACAGGATGCGGCCACTGGCCTGAGGCATTTCAAGATGGCCACCATTTCAAGATGGCTTTGTGGGCCTGGCACAGCTATATCATCCGTTAGAATCTCCATTCCTTCCTTTCTGCAGTGCCAGGGGGGTCATAAACCCCTGCTCTATTGGTCAAAAGACACTTAAAACTGTTAACGTCCAGACCCACCCGCACCCAACTTGAGACAGCATCTCGGAGGGTTCACCCTGTGTGTGGAGTGTGGGGGCGATCCTTCAATCTCTCCCAAACGCCCTTTTCCCAAAAGCCACCAGGGCCTGTGGTGTGTGAAGCTCAGGGGGCGGGATGGTGTTCTGGACAGTTCCCATGGCAGCGGGTTGTCCGTCTTCAGCACTCCCTCGTGGTTTGGGGTTGGGCTTGGAGCTAAAGGAGAGGCCCACGGCTGGGGTTTGCAAGAGTGAAAGAGGCTGGTGGGTCGGCTGAGTGGAACAGCAGCCCCTTTATCTCTCTCTCTCTCCCCTCTCTCCCTTGTTTTCTCTTTTCTTTTTCCTTTTGAACTGTCAAGGTCAGCCAAAAGGATTTCAAACTGTGTTGCCATGGTTCCCAGGTGGTCCTTTGCAGAAGCCTGAGGAGTCTGTTGGCAAGAGAGGCCCTGGGAGGCCTTGAGCCAGCATTGAACATGTATAGCTGCCGCATTAAAAAAAAGTTTATTATTGTTTACCGTACACACACACACACTCACTCACTCACTCACAGAGTGCCCTCATAAAATATCAATGTGGTGTACAGCAATGTTGAAAGAAAACAATCATTAAAATGGTGGTGAAGTGAGATGAAGAATGGTGTGGATAATTTTTCCCCTGCTCTCTCTCATAACATTAGAACTTGCAGTGGTCACAGTAAAGTTGATTGGTAACAAATGCAGAACAGGGGGGGGGGGGAGACAGTTCCATAAGTTTAACTTACGGAACTCTCTGCCACAAGATGGGGTGATGGCTGCTGGCTTAGATGGCTTTATAAGTGGATTAGGCAAATGGCAGGAGGAGTTGGATATGGTGGTGGGCTCTCTTTCATTGGAGGTTTTTAAAAAAGAAGTTGGATGGCCATCTTTCAGGGTTTATTGAGCTGTGATTCCTGCATTGCAGGGGGTTGGACTAGAGGACCCTTGGGTACCTTCCAACTCTACAAAACTCCCAGTCTCCTAGGGCAGACGTGTCCAACCGGTCGACCGTGATCGACAGGTAAATCCTCAGGGTGATCCTGGTAGATCGTGCGTGATTGTGGTCGATCACGGGATGAAATAAAGTGGGCAAGGAATGTCACCACCCCCTGTCCCCCGGTGCTACGTCCATAGCAGCAGCAAGAGAAACTTGGCCAGGCAGCAATTGCAAGTAAGCGTAACGCGTGCGAGCAGCAGCAGAGGGCAGGCTGGTGATCGATGTTTGGCATTCCCCCCAAAAAAGCTTAAGAACCCTGCCCCCCAAAAGCTCAACAACTCTGGGCAACCCTCCCCACAAAAAGCTCAACAACTCTACTCAATCTCCCTCTGCTTCCACCCACCCCACGCACGCTCCTCCTCCCTCCAATGACAATGGGTAGATCACTGCAAGCTTTTTTTACACTGGGAGTAGATCACAGTCTCTTGGGAGTTGGATGTGCCTGTCCTAGGGGGATACCCTAGGCTGGATTCAAGTAAATAGCTGTGCTATTGGGAATAGTCACAATGAGTCGAGCTAAAGCAATGAGGGCTTCCCACCCTCTTGTGCCGTGCCCCAAATCAGCTCTGGAGATTGGTGGAAGAACCCCCAGAACGGGGCAGGGTAGGGGAGAGAAGATCATTCTGCCTGGCAAGCAGAAATCTTTGTTTCCTTAGCTCAGCGTTGAGTTCCACCCTCTGATTTCCATTTGAGTACAGTAATATGTTTGCTACTGCTGGGGCACTTGACTTGGGATTGGCCCTACCTCAGATTGTAAAACCCGTTTAATAAGTTCATTTGAAGGGCAGGAAATTAGTTTCGGTTGGGATGGGCTGCAATTCTGAACACGGCAAACTGCCCACAAGCTCACATCCTGGTTTGGAACAGCCACCCCCACCCCAGTGGCAGACGCTCGCTGTGGTAGAATGGCCTGTCGTCACTCTGAACCACAGGTGCGAGGAATCTCACTCCCCTGGTTAAAAGACGTCCCTGCAGGTAGAAAGCGAGCATAGCAAGGAGCAGGCAGGGCTAGAATCTTGGGAATATTTGCAAACATCAATCCCATCTTGTCTAGCATCTTTTCTTCAAAGCAGCCAAACTAGATGCCTATGGCACCTGAGTGCAGTTTCATGCTGCCTCCAACAGTGGAGGGAGAACATAGCCACTATGGCTAAAGGCCTTGTCCTCTATGAATTTGTCTAAAGCTTTCCGAGTTGGTGACTGTCAATGCATCTTGTGGGAACGAGTTTTGCTAAGCGCCGTGTGAAGAAGTACCTCCTGTTGTCTGTCCTGAATCTTCCAGCTTCATACAGGCCTTTCCCACAGCCCTAGGAGCACCGTTCAACATAGACGCATGCACACACATGCAAATAGCGCGGTCAAGGTTACTACTGGTCTGCATTTCTTTCACACTGTGTTTATCTTCAGAGAGCAAATGGAGAGCTTTTGAAATCCAGACTTTCTCTCTTGTTTACTTTCTTCCTGTTGGAGGTTGTAATTACGGGTGGGGTTGGGTCCATGGTCTTCTTTTTATGGGTGGCAATATTGACAGTCGTGGCTTTATGGCAGTGAGGCTGGCCGGCCTATTTGTTTATGCCATGTGAAGCAACCTAGAGATCTCCTGACTCCACCATCCCCCACCCTTTTCCCTGCAGGCTCCAGGTTTTGGGAGAGTCTTGGGTAAGGGGCCCCCAGTGGGCGCACCTGGCTGCTGCCATTGGAGATAACTAGGCATTGGCCAGGCAAAGATCTGAGCTTCTCTCTGCCTTTTCTCAGACTGCTTTATTGAGAACTTCAGTCTGTCCCTGCTGCTTGGTAGGGTCAATGGAAAAATTTGATTCAGTTCTCATCCAAAGGCAAGCTTAACCTAATTAGCACTTCCCGAAACATAGCCATCCTTTTGAAATCTGCCCTTCTCTGAATTTTGCAGTGCAATTCTTCAACCAAGTAACGTGTGGGGAAATGTGTATGCTAGGGTGAACTGTCCGTGAAAATGTGTATGTGAGTGAAAATGGCATGCAAAGATGCATTATATAAGAGGAAGCAGCTTTGCAAAAATGTGCACATTAATATACACAAAGTTGTGTATATGAGGAGACATCCACACTATAAATGCTGCTGGATCTTCATGAGCACTTAAAAAAAAATCACAAACTGGTGTGTAAATGTGAGAACTGAACTTAGGACGAAGAATAAAAGCTAGTGAGGGACTGCTATTGACAGGTTTGCCCATCCAAATATCATTAAATTTGTCCATGGCAAGTCTACGTTTTTGTACACGACTTGTTCATGTGATGCCAGATTCTACATATCTTCTATCCATTCATTAAAAGGAGCCCCATTTTTATTCTTCCAGTTCTTCAATACCAGTCTTTTTGCCATAGTTAAGAGCATGGAGATTCCATTCATATTGTCCCTTTGTTGGGTGTATAATTCAGAAGGATATTTTCCTATGCAAATGTAAGATTTCCCCCCCATATAGTTGTGTTGATCCCTCTGCTAAAAATTTGCCCATATAGGACATTGTAAGAACATATGTTTGAAAGACGCATTGTCCCTATTACGTCTCCAGCAGTTAGATGTCTTAGATAGCCCAGATAGAAGGAGTGTACCGTTCTTCGGTCAAGGGTATACGATAGCTGCACTCCTCTGCTAGAACCTCCAAACAAGCGCAATCTGTTGTAATACTAAGGTCAGATTATTTGTCCATCTAGCTCATTGCTGTCTGCTTTGACTGACAGCAGTTCTCCAGCGTCTCGGGCAGCAACAGGTCTTTCCCATCACAGCAATGTGGAGTCTCTGATCTGTGAATGCCAGTTGTGGAGCAGGTAAAGATGCTATTGAGCCAAAAAGTGGTTTGCAGGAAGCACTTATCAGCTTCTTTTCACATTCCTGTGTTTTGGAGATGATTCAGCGTGTTGAATGAGGCCTTGGGACATGGGTGCTTCTCCAGACAACCTGGTTTGCTTGCACAAAGCTTATGTTGTGGTTAGGCTACATCCTGCCTTTATTGAGCATTCACTCTGATCTGTTTGCAGGGAGGTTATATGCCAATGAGCATTTTCCTGCATTCACCCATATGTCTTCCTGGTACAGTGGTAACTCTACTTACGAATAACTCTACTTACGAATGTTTCTACTTACGAACGGAGCTCTATCCGCCATCTTGGATGCTGTTTAGATAGGATTTTTTCTACTTACGAATTTTTAGATAGTATTGCTTCGACTTACGAATTTTTGCTCCCAATGCATTCCTATGGGATTCGACTTACAATTTTTTTTCGACTTACGAATGTGCGTTCGGAACGCATTAAATTCGTAAGTAGAGTTACCACTGTAGTTGTTAGTCACCCTACACTTTTCAGTGCATTTCCCCATCACTTTCCAAACTGCAGAAAGTCAGCTCTGGTTGTCAATTTGCTGCTGGGTGAAATTCAGGGGTATTGTGTTAACAACTTGGCCCCAAAATGCCTGATTCCTTATGGACCATCTCGGTTGCCGAGGTCTTTGGATGGGGCACTTTTTGTGGTCCCACATACCCCTGAATTTCAGATGTCATTTACCAGAGGGCAAGTCTTTAGTGTGGCAGACCCTTACCCCCACCCCCTTGTGGAACACCTTGGCAATAGTGGTTCAGCAGGAATCATCCTTGCTTGCTTTTAGACATCTTAGGCAGAACCTGAGATCCTTTGCCAACCAGCGTTGTTCTTTTAATTGTTTTCACTGTGCTTTTCTGTTCTGTACCGCATTGTGATATTTGATATGACAGCGTGGTTTGTATCTACATAAAGGGAAGTAAATTAAAAAAAGTCTGTTTCTTTGTTGAAAGTCGATTTGTTGCATCAAGGCAACAGAAGGCTTCGATCCACTTTAATTGCACAAAGCTACATTTCTCAGTGTGCACTCAAATCCTTTCCACAAAATGCTGGCCGTCTAGAGGTACCTGAACTCTGGACTTGGCTTGATGGGGTCAGAGCTGTCCTGATCTGAGCTCAGCGATGCTGTGTGGTGTGAATGTGGAGCTGATGGGAGAAGCTTGCTTTGCAGTCTGAGGCCTGAGCTGAACCTCTTGTGGGGTGGTTACTGTGACAAATATCTGCCTGTCCCTTTCCCCTTTTCTTCCTCCTCCTCTTTCTTCTTCCTCTTTTCCGGGTCACTGGCTTTTAAGAGAGGCTTCTCAGCCCGACTGTCTGGCCACCCTTTTGATCCCCTCCTTGTTTAACAGCTACTTGTGGGAATCCGACTAGTTTGTTTGAGCCAAGGAGCTTGCTGGAATGTGCTGTACATTCTTCTACTGAGGCAGTTTAGCTGATTCTTTTCTTCGTTTGATTGGTATTATTTGTTTGTTTGTTCTCCTGTCCCAAGTTCGAAATGAAGGAGCGGGTGCATTTCTTGGAGAGGGGGGGGGGTGTCCCCCTTGAGCCAATGTCGACCCTAGAGACTCCTGTGTTCAAAGCACTTTTTGTTGGGATCAACTGATTCCTCCTCTGTCTTTTCCGGACAGGAAAAGCTTCTCTTTTGATGCTGTGTCACTGCAAAAATCAGCTGATCTGCGGGGCGCCCAGGCATTTAGTTGTAGCGACTGAAACCCAGGTTTAAGATGGCATTTGGCTCCTAGCTTTTCTAATCTCAGTTTCTAAAACTGTTTATTTTTTTTAAAAGCAATTTATTAAATTTTTCAAATAAACACATTAAACACTTTAAACAAAACAAAACATTCACCAACAAACACAAACATAACACACACAAATTTTCTCTTTTTAACACCTGTTCATCTATCTCGAATTCCCAATGCTCTGCCGAGCTTTGACTTCCCTCCCTCCCCTCATCTGGTTTTCTTATCAACTCTTATCTCGCAGTTCCTTTACTCCTTCTACTTAAAGTCATTTCGTAGGATTTATTTCAGTCCTGCAAGTGTCTTTAAACTTCTACAATTCCTCTCCATATAGTCCACAAATTTACTCCAGTCTTTTTGGAACTTTGCCTCTCCCTGGTTTCGGATCCTGCTAGTCAGTCTTGCTAATTCAGCATAGTCCATCATTTTTGTCTGCCACTCTTCAATCGTCGGTAACTCCTGAGTTTTCCATTTTTGGGCTAACAAAGTCCTTGCCGCGGTTGTCGCATACATAAATAATACTTGATCTTCTTTTACAATCTCTTGTCCTATATGACCCAATTAAAAAAAGCCTCTGGTTTTTGGGGAAAGGTGTATTTTAAAATCTTTTTCAGTTCGTTATATATCATTTCCCAAAATCTTTTAATTTTTTCGCATGTCCACCACATATGATAAAACAGTTTCTAAAACTGTTTAAAAGGTGCTCCTTCAACACCTCCCTACAAGGCGACAGTCAGAAGCATCCCTGTCAACATGGGTGGTTGGAGCATGCAAAACCTGGTACAGGTAACTTTCATCTTACACTTACTTAGCATACGTGTTCACAGCTTTACACGTGTTGCCAGAAATTAATCTAAAAATAAATAAATGAAATTGTGCACACAGTGCCGGGGGAGGGGAGGAAATAGCACGGAAACAGTGCGTGAGGAGGAATATCGGGCAGGATTGCTGGGGGAAACAGCTAGCAATCCCAGCAGCCTTTGTGAGCAGAAGTGGCGGTTGGAGAGAGTGGTCAGAGGAGGCCACAGAGGCTTGTGGAAAGGTCTGGGGAGACAAAGGAGGGCTTTGGAGTGAGGAGGAGGAGGTTTAGATTTCATAAAAAAGGTAAAGGTAAAGGGGCCCCTGACCATCAGGTCCAGTCGTGTCCGACTCTGGGGTTGCGGTGCTCATCTCGCTCTATAGGCTGAGGGAGCCGGCGTTTGTCCGCAGACAGCTTCTGGGTCATGTGGCCAGCATGACAAAGCTGCTTCTGGCGAACCAGAGCAGTGCACGGAAACGCCGTTTACCTTCCCGCTGGAGCAGTCCCTATTTATCTACTTGCACTTTGATGTGCTTTTGAACTGCTAGGTGGGCAGGAGCTGGGACCGAGCAACGGGCGCTCACCCCGTTGCAGGGATTCGAACCGCCGACCTTCTGATCAGCAAGCCCTAGGCTCTGTGGTTTAACCCACAGCGCCACCTGGGTCGCAGCCCCCAAACGCAAGGCATCGTCATCATCAGCTGCTGAGAAACTGAAGAGGAGGAGTTTGGTTCCCACGCTGGAAGGAGGTTGGCAGTTCTAGTCTGCTTGAGGGATGGCATGTCTGCATGTGCTGTGGCGCACAAATTCGTCCAGAACGAGTCCAGCATCCGTGCTATCAGGTTGCAAAGGAGATTTGTGGGGCTCTGGCAGCGAGTGTACCACTGACTGCAAAGATGACCAGTCAGGTGTGGCGCAAGGTTTTGGTGAAGATGGAGAAGGCACTAAACTTGCGGCTGGAAGACACGGACCAGAAACGTGTTCCTATGGATGGCAGAAGCTTGTGCCGAAAGGTTCTGAGCCTCTATGACCACGGCAGACCTTCCACCACAGATGGGGACCAGCCTGCCAAGGAATTTAAACCTAGCCCAGGTTGGCTTCACAGCTTTAAGATCCGCTTCCACCTGAAGAATGTCTGATGGAGAGGGGAGGCTGCATCTGCAGACAAAGAGGCTGTAAAAGTGCACGGCTGTTGAACGACAAAGTATAGCTTCCAGAGCAAGTCTTCAGTGCAGGCAAGGCTTTTCTGGAGAAAATGTCCAAGCGGACTTACATTGCCAGAGCTGAAAAGCCCAAGCCCTTGGCTTCAACGGTGCAAAGGTTCGAGTGACTGTGCTGCTCTGTAGCATTGGGGCTGGACACTTAATAAAGCCTGGCTTGCTGTACAGGTCCCAATACGCCCGTGCCCTAAAAGGCAAGAAAAAGAATCTGCTGGGTGACTTCTTCATAATATCTGGAATTGTTCCACAACTGCTTCATTCCAGAGGTGAGGCGGGACCTCGAGGAGAAACAGCTGCAGTTAAAGTGCTGCTGGTTGTGGATGGCGTTCCTGAGCCCCCCAAGGGACTCTGCTTTGCACATGGCAAGGTAGAGGTTGTTCCCCCTGCCCTGCAAAATGACCTCCTTCATCCAGCCTCTGGGTCAAGGTGTGATTTTTTTAAAATTATTATTATTATTTATTCAATTTATACACCGCCCTATACCCGGAGGCTGCTTACACATGGCTCACCTAGGCGATCAATGTGATGGATGCTGATCCAGATCTTGACCTCGCAGCATGCAGGAAGTCCTTCAGCGTTGCCCATTGCACCACCTGCTTCAAACAGGCAGTGGATGCAATCAAGCTTCAGACAGCAAATGCATGCTGGCGGAACTTGTGGAAGGAAGGCGTGCACGATTTCAAGGGATTTCCAAGCATTGCAAGTTGGAGAGCGTTGTATGGTTGGCCAGGCAAGTGGGTGATTATGGCCTTGTGGACCTTATCCAGCAAGAAGTGGGAGAGCTGGAGGAACTGGTCAGATCAAGTTCAGAATATGAGGATGGGCCCTTCTGATTTTTTCTCTCAACTCTTCAAAGTCATAAAGCAGGCATCCCCAAACTGCGGCCCTCCAGATGTTTTGGCCTACAACTCCCATGATCCCTAGCTAACTGGACCAGTGGTCGGGGAAGATGGGAATTGTAGTCCAAAACATCTGGAGGGCCAAAGTTTGGGGGTGCCTGTCATAAAGCATGCAAATGATCAGATTGCAGAGTTTGACCCTTCCATGGAACATAGCCTCAATGTCGTCCGTGGAATTACAGACGCTCTGAGACCGTACAAGGAAATGTTTGATGAGACACGGGACGACAACAGCAGCTGCTGCCAATCACCATAACGCTCACAAAGAAACCAGCAGCTGCAGATGTGGCCAGGCAACCCACCTCTGGATCTGAACCACAAGCAAGCACTTCTTCCGGCTACCAATCAGTACCTCCTGCCCCAGTCCTCATTATCATGTGAAGCATCATCCAGTGAGGGAGAGGAGGAGGAAGACATAAGAGCTGCGATCGACCCTCGCCGTTAGGTGCAGTGATTCTTAAAAATAGGGGGTTTTATATGGTTTTCTGGGGTCGTTCTGGCTTTTCGCAAGTTGGCTTCTGCGCACAATGGCCAACCTCCATGTAAGATGCAAGTTACCTGTACTGCGTATGGAAATGGGCATAGCTCCATGAGTCAGGAAAATAGGAAGCTGCCTTATACCAAGTCAGACCCTTTTCCCATCTGGCTCAGTGGTCTCTGCACTGACAGGCAGAAGCTTTCCATGGATACTGCCAGGGATTGAACCCTGGGACCTTCCGTACACAAAGCAGGAGCTATGCCACTGGGTGGAAATCTGAATTGGATTTGAATTGATTTTATGTTGTCATTTTAAACTGTTTTTGCATGCATATAATTGTTGTCATTTTAAACTGTTTTATGTTGTCGTTTTAAACTGTTTTGGCATGCATATAATTGTTTTGTTTTTATATATGCAATTGTTTTATATACGTTTTTTTACTACACCGTTATTGTAAATTGTTTCAGGGTGCCTCGTGGGAAATGATTCATAAATGAAATATGATAATATGAAATATGATAATAATAATCAATAAGCTGTCACGGAAGCCGCTGCTGAAATAGGAGAGCTTTTAGCTGGGCACTCTTCCAGCTCTACAATTCTAGGATTCTAACTCGCTACAGTGAAAAACATGGGCCTATAGACTGCTATTCAGTGCAAGTGGAAGCGTTTCCTGCCCCCTGCACCTGCAAGTTTGAGTGCAGCCTGCAAATGCCAAATATTTCCCCAGCCACTCAGTTAGGCATAGTGATTGGTTGATTTGAGAAATGCTCCCATGACCCCACCCTTGCTGAAGAGCATCTGTTACCTTGCAGGTGCAGTCTTTCCCAAAACTTCTCTCCCCCCCCCACTTTCCCCAATCACTTATTTCTCTGCCCCACCCCTAAGCACCACCCTTATTGCCAGCGCCTGCCACACCTCCTGTGCAACCCGGCAGTGGCTAAGCATAGTGAGGTAGGAGGGCAGGCCATTCTACCTTTGTATGCCTTTTGAATGGGCTGTTGCTAAGCAATGGGAGGTTGCCGGTTGCTAAGGCCACTTGATGGGTTTTCGTTAACTGCCAAAGACCCTCTGGTGATTGAAGGGAGGGGAGCTGGGCAAAGCAGGCAGCCTGGCTGGCTGGCTGGCTTCAGAGAGAGGGGCCGAGGGGGCTGGGACTTCGCCCTCCTAATTAAACTCCATCAACTGGAATTAATCTATTGTTCCAAAGGCATCTTTGTTCAGAGGGGAGAAGGCCATTCCCTTGGGTGGAGCAGGATCTGGATCTGGGAATCCAAGCAGTGAGAACCTATGGGAAGTCTTGCTGGATCAGGCCAAGGGACCATCTAGTCCAACATCCCATTCTCACAGGGGAGAGCCAAAAACCTGTGGCAAGCCTGGAAGCAAGACACTTCCTCAGGCATTCCTCCACCTGGGTCCTCTCCATTCCCAGGCACTGGGAAGTTTGGAGCAGCTGCCTTTAACTCATGCCTTAACCTGTGCAAAGCCAACCATGTGGAAACTACAGGTGGAACTTGGAAAATTAGAATATTGTCAAAAAGTGCATTTATTTCAGTAATGCAACTTTTTATTTTTCATTTTTCATTTAATTTTTACAAATGCATTCTTTTGGAAATTCCACAGTAATAAAACAAATAATTACAAAAATACAAAAATAAACATCGCTATTACATTTCATTGATTACATTCCATTTATAATTGACCCGCCTAATAATTACAATTACATCAAATAAAGGCTTGACATATCTTGCTTTGCATGTCACGCATCTATCTCATATACTGGTTTCACCTTTTAAGTTGCATTACTGAAATAAAAAGTTGCATTACTGAAATAAATGCACTTTTTGACGATATTCTAATTTTCCGAGTTTCACCTGTAGTATTGCTTCCAGGAAGGAATTAAAAAATAAGGATTTCCATTCTGGATCAGAGCTGAGATCCATCAGCAGCTAGTCTCTGTCCCAACCACACACACACACACACACACACACACACACACACACACACCCTTTTGGTGTTTCCTACACTTTTGAACACTTGAGTGCCCAGTTTTTTTCCTGAATTGGAACTGAGACACACTTCACCCTAGGAGAGAGTCAGGCCCAGCATCTGCTCACAGTCCCCTTGGACAGATCCTGGTACCCCAGAAGTGCCCAACTAGCTCTGATGCCTGCCTCCAGTCTCCTGCAGAAGAGTTAGAGCCCCTACAGATTGTGTATTCATAACAATTTGTGCTCATTGTGGTATATGCAATCCCACTTTCAATGTTGTTTGTGCCTGCAAAACCTCTGAGGCAGACATGTTGTTGTTGTTTAGTCGTTTAGTCGTGTCCAGCTCTCCGTGACCCCATGGGCCAGAGCATGCCAGGCACTCCTGTCTTCCACTGCCTCCCGCAGTTTGGTCGGACTCATGTTGGTAGCTTCGAGAACACTGTCCAACCATCTCGTCCTCTGTCGTGCCCTTCATCTTTCCCAACATCAGGGTCTTTTCCAGGGAGTCTTCCCTTCTCATGAGGTGGCTAAAGTCTTGGAGCCTCAGCTTCAGGATCTGTCCTTCCAGTGAGCACTCAGGGCTGATTTCCTTCAGTATGGAGAGGTTTGATCTTCTTGCAGTCCTGGGACTCTCAAGAGTCTCCTCCAGCACCATACTGCTTTGTTTCCAATTTGCATGCCCTGTAACTTCCTGCTAAAATCCTGCAATGCATGTTCTGGGTTTGTTGGGGAAGCGCCACAGAACAACTTAGAAGGCAGAATGATGTCCAGTACAAAACCACCAGTAATGCATTGCTGTTGTGTCAATGACATGTTGTGGAACTCACCTATGGAAAAGATCTACCAGCCTGGAAGGGCCCGTTGGCTCTAGCCATTGCCATAATGGCTGCCATTTTGTTTTTACCTGTATGTCGTGGAGGTCTGGAGCGCTGTGGGAAAAGAAGGTGGCAGCTGCCAATTAGGACTGCTGTTTCTTCACGCATGTACATACACAATGCCCTGGATTGGAATGGTGTCCAAAATAAGGGGGGGGCTGTGATTGGCCTAGTAAACTTCAATATGAGGACATGGGACGATGCTCTTGGAATGATTTCTTTCCGCTGGGTGTTCATCCGTTGCAGACCCTTTACATGCAGGTTATCAAGTCTGTGGCAGGGGGTCAGGCTGGCCAACTCTTGGGGGCTCCTAGGGGCATAGTGCATGATGCCTGCAGTGTCATTGTGTGTGTTGGGTCTGCGCCAAATGCCTGCAGGGTTGCTGAGCCGATTACAGGTCTGATAATAGCCCTGGGGCAGGATTAGGCCGGTTGTGGTCACTGCTTCCTTAAGTTTCTTATCTTCCCCGCTCCATCGTCAAAACAAGCTATGCCCAGTTCTTAGCCAGGAAACCCCTCTGGCCCTTTTCCCTTGTGGCTCTACCACTTACTGGTGGAATAGGGAGGTCAAATTGCAATTCCTACCAAGTTCCCAAATGCCCAGCCATGTTCCATCATCTAATTTAGACTGTCTCCTAAGCCAACTTTCCCCAGAACCACTGCTGATATACAAGGGTGGCCCGGTGAGCTGCTACTGCCAAACTCATTTGGGGGAACAGCAGGGTTGATTTTGTCCTCATTACTCATATCTGCAAGTTTCTGATTAGTTTAGCTTTGAAAGCATCTCTGTCTCTTTTTCAGGCCAAGCGGCTTACAATGATCCAAACCACAACAACAGTCTGCAGCTGCTTCCCACCCCCACCCCCCAATCCTGAAAATAAGTCAATGTATATAAAATATTACGGGGGGGGGGGGAGGTTCTTTATAAAACCTCCTTGAGGCCTGCTTTTTTTTCTTTCTGGCCTTTGACTCCAGAGCCTTTAATCCTGTTCTTGACAGTAACCACCTAAACTATGTGTTTTTTCCTCCCTCAGCTCCAGCGATCATTTTTCAGAGTGTCTCAGGGTAGGCGCCTCTCTGAGTAGAATGAGAGCCCCCAATGATTAGAGGATCACTTGCCACAATTTGAAGCTAGTGAAATAACACACTTTACCTTCTAAAAGCTGCAATGTAAAACTGTTCAGTCCAGAGTCTAAAATTACTTAACTGCACCAGTGGATGCTATTGTTTCTAGAAATTACATCATTTTACTAAAAAGGGGGGGGGTATGTGGGTTTTATTATGGGTTCCCCAAACCTCTCTTCTCCCCCCCCCCCAAAATAATTTGAGCATCTCCCTAAGTTTTCTTCCCGCTTTGTATCTTGAATATAGTACAGTCCTTGGGGCAGGGACCTGTCTCTTTTATTAATGCCATTCTACAAGGTGCCTTGGATGTGATGAAATTATGATTATGGTAATCACATTATTTAAGCTAATTTATTGTAGCTGCTAATTAAGTGCATCAAAAGGCAGATTTTGCGTTTCATGTTTAGGAATAGGACTATATTTTCCTTCGTTTGTTTGTTTTTTGCCTTTTCCTCTCTTTTTTTTGGGGGGGTGTTTTAAAAGGAACAAGTTCCTAGCCGCTGAGGTACAGGGAGATGCTGAGATGTCAAAAGCGAGATATGTTACTGATAGGGGTTGCCACCTTTGGTCAGGCAAAATAAAGAACAGGTCGGGAAGGGGGAATTGGAGGGGGGGATGAAAATGACTTTACTCACCACCACCTTTGCAAGGAAGGAGTTTGGGGGGCAAATGCCATCAAATTTTAGCTCTTATGCTGCACTTCCTTCCAATCGGGGTTTGTATGTATGCAGAATTAAAAATTAGCATCATTGGTTCAGAACAAGCATTAAACTAAAAGCCCAGTGGCTCTTGACTCTCTGCTGATCAGCTTCCACCTCGCTGTTCCACAGGCCTCCCTGTGGCCAGCCCTGCAGTGGAAGGCGCTGGCTGTATCCATTGTTAGTCCTACACAGTGCAGACCCATTGAAAACAATGGGCATGCCTAATTTAGGTCCATTAATTTCTGTGGCTCTAATCTGAGTATAATTTAAACAGACTCTCTGGGTGAGTAGCTTTGATACTTTTTGCTTTGCATTGGCTTCTCTGCCCTCTCCCGATTTCAGTATGTTAATTGATTTTTTTCTTAATTGAAGGCCTGTTTCCTAGTGGCAAAATTAGCTCTTTAAAACTTACTCTGTCTCATCGTAAATCAGTATTGGTGGAACCATCCGGTTCCAGCTGGTCTTAGCTGCAATGGGCACTGAACTGGCCGCATAGATATTCCCACCATTCCTCCAAGGAGCTCAAGGTAGCTGGTTCTCCCTCCCCTAGTCCAACTCTCTAACCACTCCACCACACTGCCTCATAGGTGATCTGCTGCTCCAGCACCCCTGTGTGCCCCTCCAATTTCTCCTTGAAAACTTCTAATGATGGGGAGTTCACCACTTCCCAAGGCAGCCTGTTTCAATGCCTAGCATCTCATAGCATCAGGAAGTTTTCCTCTGAGCAGACAACTAAGTGCTACTCAGAGCTGACGCTTTGAAATTAATGAGCCTATGTCCATTATTTTGCAATGGATCTACTTGAACCAACGTTGAATGCAACACGTTGATATTAATAAGCCTAAATTAGTTATGTCCTTTAATTCCAGTGGATCTGTGCTTAGGAGGCTCGAAGGAGGGAAACGGTTTGGAGGACATGGGGCAACCGGGGGAGGGGAGAGAGACCCACTTGGTTTCCCCTTAACAAACAAGTGTTGGGGTGGGGGGAGAGTCCGTGGGGCACATATCCAGCCCCCTCCCCTCGGTGTGGCACTTTCACTGGCCTCCTTTTTCCAGCTCCCCACCCCTCCTGCCCATTGAGGGGGGGGGACACACACTGTGTAACACTTAATGTCTGTTGAATTGACCCCTGACCCGGCGTCGCTGCCAGGGCCTGGACTCTGGCTTTTGTTTTCCGTGGCGGTTCCCACAAAAGCAAACAGTTTCTTCCCAGCGTCATGGTCCCAGCTGGGCAGGGAGAGAGGGGGGGGAGAAGGGGAACATCAGCAGGGGTGGTCTTCTCGGGACTCCCTCAGAGAGCGGGAACCCGCACTGGCCCAAGACATTTTGCTGCCCGAGGCAAAGGATGTGAAGGGCCACATGCAGAAGCTGACTGGACCAGTTGCTGGATCGGCCTAGTCATAGTCCCAGCATCCTGTCTTCGGAGTGGCCAAGCAGATGCCTATAGGGAGCCCCACAAGCAGGACCTGGGTGCAAGAGCCCTCTCCCCCCTTGCGATTCCTACCAACTGGCCTATAGACTCCCAACAGTGGAGGGAGAACATAGCCACTGTGGCTTGTAGCCATTGTCATCCCAGCAGCTTTTTCCTTCATGAATTTGTCTAATCCTATAAGATAATAACCACAGTTAAACCACAGAGCCTAGAGGGCTTGCCGATCAGAAGGTTGGCGGTTCAAATCCCCGCGACGGGGTGAGCTCCCGTTGCTAGGTCCCAGCTCCTGCCCACCTAGCCGTTCAAAAGCACGTCAAAGTGCAAGTAGATAAGTAGGTACCGCTCCGGCAGGAAGGTAAACGGCATTTCCGTGCGCTGCTCTGGTTCGCCAGCAGTGGCTTAGTCATGTTGGCCACATGACCCGGAAGCTGTACGCCGGCTGCCTCAGCCAGTAAAGTGAGATGAGTGCCGCAACCCCAGAGTCGTCCGCGACTGGACCCTAACGGTCAGCAGTCCCTTTACCTTTATAAGAAAACTAGTGTCATTTCAGCCCGTTAAAAATGGGCGCTAGAACATATGTGGGCAGCCTCTTGGTGGCGGCGGCAATGGGGCAGGCCCAGGTGGAGGTGCTACTCTTGCCGCCGCCGCCGCCCGAAGAGCAGCCAGCACAGCAGGCTGAGGGAAGTGGCCCCGGCAGCAGCTACACTCTGTGGCTGCTGGGCAGGCCCGGCCTGGTGTCAGAGCCGGAGCACGGGGAGAAGCGGCCCCAGGAAGAGGGCGAGGAGGAGGTGGAAGTTATCTGGGGCAGCCTCGTCCTGGTGTGCGGCGGCCCCACGACGGGGCAGGCACTCGGTGTAGAGGGGCAGGCACTCGGCGGCAGCCGCCACCGCCGCCAGCAAACCAGACTCCTACACTGGCATACGTTAAGTCACCTGAGGAAACTGGCTCAGCTCCCGGTACAGAGCGCGTCTCGACAGCAGCAGCGGCAAGGCCAGATCGCAACCCCGGCGCTCGGCTATAGGAGAAGCCGGGGCCGCGGCGCCGCTTCCCCGTCACGGAGCGAAGGAACTAAAGAGAGGCGCCTGGCGGGGCTCCGCCCCCACAAAGAGGTGCGGCGGCGGCGGCCGCCCGAGCCCTCAGCCCCAGGGGAAAGGCGGTAGAGATAAAGGGGCGTGAGCGCCTCCCTCCACGTGCCCTCTCCCTCTCACACACAGGCACAAACCTCCCCCCATTCACCTCCTCCACCCTCGCTTCCCCAACGCGCCCTGCCTCCCTCAGCCGGCTCCTCCTCACGCTTTAACGCAAGTGCAGTGAGGCGCTGTCTGGAGAGCGGCGGTTGGAGGAGGCAGAGGGGTGGGGGGGAGAGCGCGCACGTGTGTGTGTCCAGTCTCTGCTGTCCAATCCCTGTGTCCCTGGGGGACATGCGCAGTGACTCAGGGACACACGGGACAGCTTGGACGCAGGGACAACTTGGACATTATTATATAGGATAAGAACAATGTGGCCGATCTAATCCAGTATACAATTCTCCACACTTGTGATTCCCAGCAACTGGTATTCCCACTGCACTCCCTCCCTGGAAGCTGTAAAGGGGGGGGATTTCCTCAGGAAAACAGCATGGATGAAGGAGGTTAGCATCACCTCCCTCCCGCTGGCTACTCCCCATGGCTGCTCTTGACTTGTCTCTGCGAGTGGATGTCAAAAGCACATTTAAAGTAACTTAGAAGCAGGGAACGGATTCAGTCCGTTGGTCCATCTAGCTCAGTATCGCCCACTCTGACTGGCAGCAGCTCTGCGGGATTTCAGGCGGTTTTTCCCCAGCCTTACCTGGGGGATAATAGGGATTTAACATGGAACCTACACATGCAGGCAAATGCTCTGCTACTGAGCTATGGTTCTTCCCCTAAAATAAAGTAGGGTTCCAGTCCTCATGGTTGTAAATAAAGGACTGCTTTAAGTAGGAACATAAGGCATTATGTACTGAAACAGTACAAGGCAGCAGAGTTGGGTCATTGGTCTATCTAGCTCAGTATTGTCGACACTGACTGGTAGCAGCCTTTACAGGTTTTCAGACAGTGAGTCTCTGTCTTGCCTGGAGATGCCAAGAATCAGACCTGGGACTTTCTACATGCAAAGAAGATGCTCTTATCTCTGAGCTGCAGCTCAGTGTGGTATAGTAGTTAAGAGCGGTAGACTCGTAATCTGGGGAACCGAGTTCGTGTCTCCGCTCCTCCACATGCAGCTTACTCCTGCCACCTCCCCTTTTGGGTCTCTCTATTTATTGATGCTTCCCTCTTGTTTTTGGACAATGCCATTTTTGTCTCCGTACAATATTCTGATAATGAGTTCTCAAACTTCCTCAAACTCGGCCCTCCAGATGTTTTTGGCCTGCAACTCCAGTGGTTAGGGATGATGGGAATTGTAAGTCTCAAAACATCTGGAGGGCCAAGTTTGAGGAAGCCTGATTTATTTTATTCAATTTACTGCACCTTCCTCCCTTTATCAATAGGATCTTGGGCAGGACATAAGACAAGTGTATTGGTTCCAGTTCGGTTTCATTTCAGGGGGAAGAAAATTTGGTGGGCTGGGTTGAGGTGTCGGAATCATATACAGGTAAAACTCAAAAAATTAGAATATCGTCAAGAAGTGTGTTTATTTATTTATTTAAAATAATTTATTTCAAAACAAAGCAAAGCAAAACAAAACAAAACTTACATAGTATTCCACATCTCCTGTTCTTTCCAGCCCTTAGCCACCAATAACCTAGCCACCACTGTTGCGTAAAGGAAGATTTCTTTTGCTGAATTCAGCACAGTGCATTTATTTCAATAATGCAACTTCAAAGGTGAAACCAATATATGAGATAGATGCATGATGACATGCAAAGCAAGATATGCCAAGCCTTTATTTGTTGTAATTGTAATTATTTGTCGTTAGGCGGGTCAATTATAAACGAAATATAATTAATGAAATGTAATAGCGATGTTTATTTTTGTTTATTTTTTGTATTGCCGTAACTATTTGTTTGATTACTATTTGTGGAATTTCCAAAAGAAAGCATTTGTAAACAGTAAAAGAAAAATTAAAAATAATAAGTAGCATTACTGAAATAAATGCACTTTTCGACGATATTCTAATTTTTAGAGTTTCATCTGTAATCATAGTTGGAAAGTACCCCCTAGGGTCATTCAGTCTGACCCCCTGCAATGCAGGAATCACAGCTTCCTGTGGTGGTGATGGTGTTGTTGCTTCTATAACCCCCTGCGTGTGCTTCTGTGGTTTCTTGTCTGCAATGCAGGTCGTGTGCGGATCCAAGAGGGCGCCTCTCTCTGGATTGAGCAGCTGCGTGCCGAGGACCAGGGCTGGTACGAGTGCCGGGTGCTCTTTCTCGACCGACCCAACAGCGACGACGAGTTCCAAAACGGCACCTGGATCCACCTCACCGTCAATTGTATGCTCTGGGTGTTTATTTTTAATTTACTTCAGGGTTGGTCGATGTGGTTCCTCCTACATGTTTGGGACTACAACTCCCATCAGCTCCAGCCTGCCTGGCCAATGGCCATAGAATCAAGGAATCTTAAGAATTGCAGAATTGGAAAGGACCCAAAAGTCCAGTCCAACCCCCTCCCAGCAGTGGTGGGTGCTGGGTTCAATTTATTTAGCTTGATTTATTTATTTCAATTTCTATCTTGTCTCTTTCTAGAGAGCAAATGTTTTTTAATTTTTTAATAATAATAATAATAATAATAATAATAATAATAATAATAAAATAAAAAAAATATTCATACCCCGCCCTCCCCAGTCAAAACCAGGCTCAGGGTGGCTAACACCAACAAAATTACAATAAGACATAAAAGAAAAAAAACAATTAATTAAAATACAGATTAAAAAACAATATTAAAATTTAAAAAGCAGCCTCATTTTAAGTAGTCCATAAATCCAAACCATGAGGGAGGAAAACACAGGGGTCAGACTGAATCCAACCCAAAAGCCAGGTGGATTCAGGAAGCTGGAATAAAAGAGGCGTATACAATTATTAACGGTGCATGATATTTCCCCCCCTTGCTTATAACAACAATTCAGGTGCCATAGGGATGGACAACTTTGGCCATTTTGGTTTCTCTTTGTTTATCATTTTTCCAACCTTAAGCTCAGGCCTCCATGTTTCCACGCCAGTGTGCAGTTTATTATTTATTTTTGAAAAAGTCTCCATGAAAATTAATCGGTGTCTAGCGTGGATTTCTCCTAATGTGCACACTTTTGCAGAGCAATTTCCCATACTAGAAAGCATTTTTATATGTTGTTGTCGCTAACATACACGTTTTTATGCATGCTTTCCCTCAGAATGTGCTCCCCCCCACACACACATTTATTGGCTGGAGAACTGCTTTGCAAGCTCTCCTTTCAAAGGATGTTTCGGTTTGCATATTGTATGGAAACGCACTTAAGTATGGAATGGGGAACCCTGTGGCACACCAGATATGGCTGGACTCTCATCTGCCCCAGCCAGCGTGAATGATGGAAGCTGGGTACCCCTTGGTACAGGGGCTTGTCCACTTGTATTTTTTAAAGCAGTATGCACAATGATATAAGGAGGGTTGCACACTGTGCATTTAAAGCTCTCTAGTGCCTGTTTAACAGTCATGGCTTCCTCCAAAGAATCCTGGGAACTGTAGTTTGTTAAGGGTGCTGAGAGCTGTTAGGAGACCCTTCCCATCAGCCTTAACAGACTACAGTTCCCAGGATGAATTGTGTGCATGTGACCTAAATGTCCTCATTTGGGCCCGTCTCTTATCCTTCACATCCTGGTTGTCTTGGCATCAGACCCCCTTTTGTCTTCCATCTGCTTAGCTCTCCTTCCAGACTCTCATCCCAGTCTGTAATCCTGCCCTCTCCCAGCTTCTGTCTCCCCAGCTACTCATCCCTGCTCTGCTGCCTAATCAATTGCTATTATCCTTGAACAGATGACCAGCCCCTACTTGCAGCTGAGACATTAAAAGGGGAGGGGAGTGGGCATTTGTTAAGGGGATAAGACCTGGGGTAGGAGGGGAGGAGGATAGGCATGGGGGAGGAATTCAATTCATCTGACATTTAAAGGCAAACCTATATACAGTAATTTGCACTTCCAGAACCAATATGCAAACAGAAATGCATTTCTGAATTTGCAGTTTTCCAGGGTGGTTTGCCAGCCAAGTAACATATACAAAAGTGCATTAAAAAGTGCATAAATATGCATATAATCGTGGAAATAAAATTCAAAGCAAAGATATGTTACATTTGGGGAAATTGCTTGCAAGAATGTGCACGTTAGGCAAAATTCCACACAAAAGTGCATCTATTGGGAGAATTTTGCACAAAAATGCTGATTAAATTTCCACGAAGATTTATAAAACATCCCTCTTCTCCCAGGCCTTTGGCCAATTAAACAGTTGATCACATTTTAAACCGTTGGGGCTGGTAGAGGTATTGTTTTGTTTGTCATTATGTTACATATTTTTGTGTTTTTATACTGTAAACTGCCCTGTGATCCTTGGCTAAACCACTGCCATGGGCATTTGGTCAGCCACAGTGGGAACAGGATGCTGGACTAGATAGACCTTCAGCCTGATCTAGCCAGGGCTCATCTGGTGTTCTTATAATAACATTTCTGGTGATTCGGGTGCCCTTCTTATAAGGTCTGTCTTGCAGTTCCCCCCACCTTCCAGGAGACCCCGCCAGCTTTCATAGAAGTGCAAGACCAAAAGTCTCTCACGCTGACCTGCTCTGCAGCGGGAAACCCCCAGCCAGTAGTCACTTGGAAGAGGGACAACCAAGCCATAGAAGGTGGAGACAAAGTTCAGGTAAGGCGTGTGCATGTAGACCAGGCATCCCCAACCTTTGGCCCTCCAGATGTTTTGGACTACAATTCCCATCATCCCTGACCACTGGTCCTGTTAGCTAGGGACGATGGGAGTTGTAGGCCAAAACATCTGGAGGGCTGCAGGTTGGGAGTGCCTGGGCTAGACTACAATTCCCACAACCCCCAGCCTGGTTGAACCATTGGTTAGCGATGATGTGAGTTGTAAGGCAACAACTGGAGATCCGAAGTTGAAGAACTCTGGTCAAGAAAAGGAGTGGGGAGCCTGTGGTCCCCCCCAAAAGTTGTTGGCCTGCAAGAGTCCCCAGCTGGCATGGCCCAATGGTCAGGGAGAATGAGAGTGACCGTCAAACAACATCTGGAGGATCATAAGTCTCCAACCCCTAGTCTAGAAATGCGTGTGGACACAATCATTTTACAAGCTGGGAACCTAGCCTTTGAACTGGGAATTGTGTGGTTGTTTTTATTTTAAAGGGGGGCATGAGTATGTTTCTAGACCTCATGGTAATCAAGCATATTCTGTAAGTGCCCCATCCTTGACTCCTGTTTTAAATGACTTTCAACTCTCTCTTTCCTCCCCTGTTTGCCTGGAACATACTTTTAGATGCCCTGCATAGTGCCTTCTCCCTTCCTTCACACCTGGCTCTTCAGGTGTTGTTGGGCTACCACTCCCCATCATCCTAACAGTTTAGCTAATACTCTGCTTTAAACCCCTCCTCAAACTGGGCAGATTACAAATCTCTTTCAAATGAGAATATGCTGTTTCGTTTTATGGTTATTTAATAGTGTATTCATTCTCAGTTAGCCGCCCTGGAAATGCCATTGACATTGAAGGGCAGGATATAACACGTCAGCAATAAACGAATGTGTTCACATTTATTGGATTTGGTGCGATTTCCCCCCGCTGTATACACACAAATTTAAAAAGGTGTTTAAATTAATGCATTTTCAGAATACCTCCAGTGCTTTCTTGTCACAAAGAGAGAGCTGAAAATAGTGACAGATTCCCTTCCTAACACGAGCAGTTTCTATGGTTCACAACTTAGCATTTTAACAAATCCAGGTATTCAAGAGAACATTATTATTGTCAGGAGCCAGAGTCAGGAGTAGGTCAACAATTTAAAAAACACACACACTGGTGTCAATGTTAACACTTTATTCCAGAAACCCAAACAGCACAGGCCTGGTGAGCACAGCAGCTCTTCCCAGCAGTGTTTGACCCAATGAGGGAGTTTTGGGGGCTGAAGGTCCCCACCTTCCCACTGCTCTCTAAGGACCCACCCTCTTCATTTCTCTGTGCATTTTGGGAGGCCAGGAGGAAGGGGAGCTGGTTGCAGGAGGGGGAGATTCCCTGGCTTCTTCACTCTGCTTCTTGACACACACACCCCACCGCTTCTGCCTCTGAATCAGAACTGCCCTCTGCCACAGCCTCTTCCCTCTCACTAAACCCTGTTGCCTCTTCAGCTTCAGACACCTTCTCTTCCCAGTCTGCTCCCTCTGACCGCTCAGCATTGTCCCCCTGCCCCCTGGCTCTGAGCCTTCTTACCTTGGGGGTTCCTCAGCTGGTACCTCCCGCCATTCCTCTGCATCCAGCCAGTCCATGACAATTACAGTGGAACCTTGGTTCACAACCACAATCCGTTCTGGAGGTCCGTTTGTAAACCGAAACAGGTTGTAACCCAAGGCGCGCTTTCTCCAATGGGGCCTCAAAAAAAAATTGTTCGTTATCCAAAAAAAATGGGTCGTAATCCAAAAAAAGTTTGCAAACCGGGACACGCACTTCCAGGTTTGACGTGTTTGTAATCCAAAACGTATGCAAACCAGACTGTTTGCAAACCACTGTACTAATATTCGTATTACTGCCATCCGTGAAGCATCCTCCTCTGTGAGTCCCAGAGCATCTCCCTTACACAAAGGTGCGAAGAACCTTTGAACTGCAACTCCCATCATCCCTGGGTCTTGGCCATCAGCCTGCTGGGACTGATGGGAACTGTAGGTCAGCATAACCCAGGGAGGGCGCAAGCTTCCCCACGCTTGTGCTAGAGGTTCTTTTTCATCATGGGACACCTTTGCTATTATACTTCTTTGCTTACTTAGGTTATGGTCCACCACTGGTGTAATTAACACCCAAGTTTATTCTCCTGCCTTTGTTTGTTCCTTCTCATTGAGGAAGTGCAGGCCAGTTAAACCTGTTTGCCAGCCCCCTCTCATCTGTCCCCTCCTGGAAATGGTTGAGCTACCCCACCCCAGGTTTCATCGCCTGGGAATGGGAAGCTGTTTCGTGTGATTTGTTTAGGGGCAACCAGTGAGCCTTTGCGGTTGGTTAAGAACTTCCCTGTCTAAGTTTACACTCCAGTGCTGTTTATTCTGAAGAGGAATTTCATGCCTTCCCCACCCAGAGAAATAAAAATACCTGTAATTAGTTTCAGAAAACCCTAAGAGATGGATTTCCTAGTGGGAGCATAGGCACTACAGTCATACCTCGGTTTGAGTATTTTCAGTTTAAGTACTCCGCGGACCTGTCTGGAACGGATAAATTCACTTTCCATTACTTTCAATGGGAAAGTTCGCTTCAGGTTAAGTACAGACTTCCGGAACCAATTACACTCATACCTTGGGTTAAGTACGCTTCAGGTTGAGTACTCCGTGGACCCGTCTGGAAAAGATTAATCCACTTTCCATTACTTTCAATGGGAAAGTTTGCTTCAAGTTAAGTACGCTTCAGTTTAAATACTCCACGGACCATCTGGAACGGATTAATCCACTTTCCATTATTTTCAATGGGAAGGTTCGCTTCAGGTTAAGTACGCTTTAGGTTAAGTACAGACTTCCAGAACCAGTTGTGTTTGTAAACCGAGGTACCACTGTAAATGAATTGTCAAGCTCATTTTAGGACCGTTCTCTAACAAATATTAATACCTAAGGTCTGGCTGACCCCTGCTGGCCACTCAAAGGAAACAAGCATTTGACTTGCTCTCTTCAAGAAAGCTTTGCAGTGTGGTACGCGACTGTTTGGAGTGCTAGCGAGCCCTGACCTTTTCCAGTATCTGAAGAAGGGTGCATGCACACGAAAGCTCATACCAATGACAAACTTAGTTGGTCTCTAAGGTGCTGCTGGGAGGAATTTTTAAATTTTGTTTCGACTACGTCAAACCAACACGGCTACCTACCTGTAACTTTTCCAGTATATCCCAGTGGTTCTTTTGGGGGTGGGGGTAGGAAAGCCCACTTAGACTGACCCATGCCCTTCACTGACATGCAACCCTGGAGGATTAGCCAAATGGGAATTAGACCCTCATGGAAAAAAAGAAGAAGTTTTGCGCCCCTGTATAAAACCCATATTTCAGGTGAGAATGCTGACGCCAAGAGGACTGTGTTTTTTCACACTGTGAACTCTGGTGATATTTGAACACAAGCTCACATACTTAGTGGCTGCTTTTCTCAAGTTCATAAGAGGGATGGGGAGAAATTTGATTTTGTTCTCACTTAAAGACATACCTGCTTAATTCACACTTTCTGAAGCACAGCCATCCTTTGAATTTTGCCCTTTTCAAAATAACCTATGCATATACTTGAGTGAAGTATGTGTGGAAATTCATATATCCATGAAGATAACATACAAAACTGCATTATATTGAGGAAAATATAAATGTTAGGGGAAATAGGCTTTGCAAAAATGTGTATATTAGGTAAAATTGCATATATGAATGCATATGCTGAAGACACCCCTCTTTATCTTGGCATTGGAGACCTATGGTATATATTTACAGGATGTACCCTATTTCTGTGAGTGCAGTTTGCTTTAAACTGTTTTCAGTATTAAGTTTAAAATGCTGTAACCTGCTGTGGGTAGGAAGTCAAATTAATAATGATGGTGATATATTTAGAGAAATTCATACTGAAATGCTGATGAATTTTTATGCAGACTTTTTTAAAAAATCATGAACCCACAAATACAGGATGGGTGTCACCTGGCTTGAGAGCAGTACATGTGAAAAGGATCTAGGAGTTTTGGTAGACCACAAACTTGACATGAGTCAACGGTGTAATGCAGCAGCTAAAAAAGCCAATGCAATTCTGGGCTGCATCAATAGGAGTATAGCATCTAGATCAAGGGAAGTAATAGTACTACTGTATTCTGCTCTGGTCAGTCCTCACCAGGAGTACTGTGTCCAGTTCTGGGCACCACAGTTCAAGAAGGATACTGACAAGCTGGAATGTGTCCAGAGGAGGGCAACCAAAATGGTCAAAGGCCTGGAAATGATGCCTTATGAGGAACGGCTTAGGGAGCTGGGTATGTTTAGCCTGGAGAAGAGAAGGTTAAGGGGTGATATGATAGCCATGTTCAAATATATGAAAGGATGCCATATAGAGGAGGCAGAAAGGTTGTTTTCTGCTGCTCCAGAGAAGTGGACACGGAGCAATGGATTCAAATTACAAGAAAGAAGATTCCACCTAAACATTAGGAAGAACTTCCTGACAGTAAGAGCTGTTCGACAGTGGAATTTGCTGCCAAGGAGTGTGGTGGAGTCTCCTTCTTTGGAGGTCTTTAAGCGGAGGCTTGACAGCCATCTGTCAGGAATGCTTTGATGGTGTTTCCTGCTTGGCAGGGGATTGGACTGGATGGCCCTTGTGGTCTCTTCCAACTCTATGATTCTATACTGGAAGTCTAGAGAACTGAAGACTGGAAAACCTAGAGAAGACATTTGTCCATCCCTAGTTGAGGGAATTGACAGAAACTTTCCCCAGTTCACTAAGGAATTGATTTTCCTGGTCTTCTTGACCCCCTCGATGGCCGTACAATTTCTTGGTGAGGAGATGCTGGAGGGTTTTTTTTTCTTGCTTGCTCCAAGCCTTTCCAAATCGATGTGTTTCCCACCAGGTGAAGAATGGGACCCTTGTCTTTGCCAGTGTGGAGCGGGCCAGCGCTGGGGCCTACACCTGCCACGCCACCAGCGAAGAGGGCGCCATCACCCACACAACCCGCCTGTTGGTGCAAGGTAAACAGAAGGGGCAGCACCTTCCCCAAACTGGGTAGAGCAGCAATTTTACACAGGATGCTGCTGTACAAGCTTATCTGTCCATAGAGCCCGGGGGGGGGGGTAAGGAGGGGAACCTCTGTCCTGGGAGCCAAATTCGGCCCTCCGGAGACTCTTCCCAAGCTCCTTCCATTCCCAGGCCACACCCCTCGCTGGCCTTCCTCTGCACCCTCCTCCAGTGATCTTTATCTGGCTGGAGTGTACTCATGGTACTTGCTTGCTAGGATGGAGACAGGTGTATGCCTGGCCCCTGGAAGGTTACTCATAAGTGAATGTGGCCCTTAGGTTGAAAAAGGGTTCCCCACCCCTGACCTAGCCCCAAATTGTCCTGCTCTCGCTGGCAGCAACTCCCTAGCATGCCATTCAGGAAAAAAAAAACTTTCCCATCACCTTCAACTGTATCCTTTAAATTGGAGGCGCCAGGGATGGAACCTGGAACCTTCTCTACATGTGCACAGGCCTGTGCTCTGCTACTGAGGTGGGGCCTCCCTCCCTGGAGCACAGGAAGTTTGTGCCTTGCCAAAATTTGCCAAACTAGCCCAGGACTGCCTTCTCCAGCCTAGCAGTCCCTGCCTCCCCATTCCAAAGACTCTGGCAGAAGCCTTTCCCACAACCCTGCTCCCTGATCCTTCATTTAACTGGTGATGCCGGGGATTGGACCAGAAACTTTGTGTGTGCTAAGCATGTGCTTTTACCACCGAGCTACAATCACTCCCCCAGTTTACCATTCCAGACTTTCTGGCGGATACAAGTGCACAGCTATGGGAGTCAACCATATCTCTGATTTCCAAAGGGAGTCTTGGCATAACTTCGGAGTCAATAGTTCCACATTTTATCACTGGCAGGGTTTGGGGGAGAGGAGTGCCTTTCCGTCCTTAGATTTGGGGAACCTCAGACTCGGGGAGAGGGGCCCCAGCCCCACATTCCCTCACTGGCCTTGGATGTTTTTGATTGTCTGGGGTGTGTCCTTGAACCTCTGGGCTTCTCTGGACCAAGGATAGAGAGGGCTGTGTGCTTGTGTGTCTTTGGTGTAGAAACTAGCCTACTGTACAAAGGCAAAATGTAAATTTGATTACCTCTCCATTCTTACCTCTGGCGGTACCCACAACTGGCATGTGTCTCCCCCCCCCCCAACAAGGTTTTGCAGAAAGGAATGGAAAAGGTTCCTTGTCCCTGCCTTAGCCACTCATTCCGGGCACTTTCTTCTTCCCAGGGCCTCCGGTAATTGTGGTGCCCCCACAGAACGTCACTGTCAACCTTACCCAAGATGCCTTCTTGGCCTGCCAAGCCGAGGCCTACCCTGCCAACCTCACGTATAGCTGGTTCCAGGGGAACACAAATGTTTTTCACCTCAGGTACGAAACTCCAGGTGTGAGTGTTTTGCGCGAGCGGGGAGCAGAATTGCTCAGTGGGCTCTTCCGCAAATGATGGTTTATTCCTTCCTTTATTTATGTAATATTTCCCTTCCACAGGGTGCTCCAAGCAGCAAAGTAACAGGGAGCACAACATAGGGCTTAAATTAAAGCTTGTCCTCTTTGGGAGCAAGTAGAGGTGAATGCCATCCCGGGAGACAAAGCGGTCTTGCGTTGCAAGTTATGTTTGTTATACGATGGATAAAATCTTGGTTTTGTTTGGAAATCCCTAATTATTTGTTTGACAGTTGGCAGTACGCCTAGTTATTTCACAAGGATGTTTCATCAGTTACTTCAGAGAACTGGTACCAAAAAAAAAGCATTATTTATGGCAATTTGTAAGAAACTCACTCATCATTTATGCACCTAAAAAGAACAAGCAGAAACCAGAAGACTAGGCAGCAGCATAGCTGCCAAGTCTCCCGTTTTTTGCGGGAAACCCCCGTATTTTAAACCGTTTCCCGCTGGCAGCCCAGATTGGAAAAAACCCTGTAAATCCCCCGGATTTCCTACCTGCCAGGGAGGCTCCATTTTGGGTCCTGGCGCCGCCCGATTTCCAGTGTCCATACATGGGTAGCGCGTAGAAGCAACTTCCGCTGCTGCGCCGCTGCTGATCCCACATTCTTCAGGGGGAGATTTGGCAGCTATGGGCAGCAGCATGGTGGAAAGTTTCGTTACATGTGAATCAACATTTTCAGACTCATTTATATTCTCTCAATGTGAATGTTTGGAGAAATATGTAATAATTGCTGCAGTTACATTTGTTTGTACACTTGATTAGACTTGGTCTTCTTCCTTGAATTCAGATAGTATGTATTTGACTCCATTCTCTCTCATTCATAGATATATAGATATAGATATATCCTTATCTATATATGATACATAGAACTCCCAGTTGCCCATGTTAGCCAGGCAAGTGCTTAAATACAATGCTGTTGCACTTTTTTTGTTCCTGCTCTCTTCAAGTTCTCTTTCCTTCCCCTCCTTCAGCCATCTCCAGTCCCGGATTCGAGTCTTGGTGGACGGGAGCCTCTTGGTACAGAAAACTGTCCCAGAGGATTCGGGGCAATATACCTGTGTTCCTAGCAATGGGCTAAGGAGATCACCTTCTGCCTCAGCGTTCCTCACAGTTCTATGTAAGCATGGCACCTTCCCATCATTCTAGACCTCCAACTGGTAGACACAGTCTAAGGGTGGAGGAAAAAGCAGGCAGTATGAAGACAGGCACTTTCGGTGTTCAACCTTCTGGGTGTGGCTCAGACAGGGATGGAGCAAAAATGCAATTCTGATGGGATTCAAAGGCAAACCTACTGACCTTGCACTTTCTGAAAGAGTATGTGGATCGAAATGCAGCCATCCTTCAAAATCTGCACTCCCCCAAATTTTGCAGCACGGTTCTCCACCCAAGTAATGCATACAGAAATGCACGTTAAGTGTGCATAAATGCATACATCAGTGAAATCAACATACAAGCATGCATTATATCTGGGGAAATCACTTTGTGAAAGTGTGTGCGAAAGGCAAAAACGCATCTAAAAATGCATATGGTAGAAAAAAATGTGCACTAAAATTATGACGATTTAAATAATAATAATCGTGCTCTGATATGGAAGTGTGGAGAACCGATCATAAGATCGGAAAAATGAGAAACCAGAATTGTCAGCTCCGCCTGCCCCTCGGCTCAGATCAGAAAGAATCGTCTCGCAGCATTATCCACATCCTGTTATTTTGTAGGGCTGCTGGTGCAAGGGGTGGGTTGCTGTCATAGTGGGATATCCCAGCAGTTGATTGGAGAGGCAACCCAACCTTGGATGTGCCTCATCTCTCCTCTAGCTTTCCCCCACTAGCCATCCCGCTGTCTGAAGCCGTGTCCCTCTGCCTTCCGCAGATCCAGCGCAAGTCATTGACATGCCCCCTGAGACTCTCCTGCCAATAGGGATGCAAGGCACCATCAGGTGCCCCAACAAAGCCAATCCTCCGCTGCTCTTCATCAACTGGACCAAAGACGGGCAGCCGCTGGAGTTAGGCAAGGTACTCGGCAGAAGCGTCCACCACACCTTCTTGGGCTCATAGGCCTTTCGGGAGAACTCTCTTCTGAACAGAACTCTCTCCCTCTCCCAGCTCCCAGGTTGGTCCACAACTCCCGATGGTGCCATTGTCATCGCCACAAGCAACGACAATGCCGTGGGTCTTTACACATGCACCCCGTACAACAGCTACGGCAGTGCTGGCTCCTCGGCACCTACGCGCGTTCTCCTGAAGGTGAGTGGCGGAGAAGAGACTGACTGCTGGGTCATCTAGTCATATAAGAAAAAAGCAACCTGTGCTGTTGATAAAGACAGTGCAACACATACAACACGTTGGCGACAATTGTTTCAAAAGTAATTTTGCATTATTTGTCTGGAACAAGAGACACTTACTTGTGAAGTGCCACAAAAACTTTCAAGCTACCCAAAATAAATATAATGTCCGATATGGCAAAGTTCTTGCAAATTCTTGGCCTGGTTTTTCATTTTCTTTGTTAATTCCAAATGAGTTCACGAGAAAACGTTGCTCCCGGTAGCCGTAGGGTGCTAAAAACTCAGTCTATAAGGTTGTAGAAAAGACAAGGTGCCGGCGTTCTACCGCTGTTTCGGCCAAGCAGTTCGTGTTGTTAGAAGACCGCTGTTTTGCCCACAATGGGGCCAATTCGTGGGGGTAGGCAGATAGCATGGTGCCTAAGTTTCCTGGGCTTCTTCAGTAGTCAAGTCTCAAAGTATTGATGCGTTTACTGGTGTTTGATATCATTGAAGATACAATTTATTGGCTTAAGCTTACAAGACTAAATCGCTTAGCCACTGTGGACGACCCTTGCCTGTTTCGGATGCCAAATGTGTGTTGTGTTTTATGGCCTAGGACCCTCCCGCGTTCAGCCTGCGCCCCAAGGAGGAGTATTTTCAGGAGGTGGGGCGGGAGCTGCTCATCCCCTGCACTGCCAGAGGTGATCCCCTGCCCGTCATCTCTTGGACAAAGGTGAGGCAGCTATTTGCATAAACAAGAAGTAGATCCTAGATAGGCTGTCCAGCGGTGGTGGCTGCTGCTGCCCATCCGGCAAGGTGGGAGGCCAACAGGAGGCGGAGCCAGAGCCAGTGAGAGGCAGAGACAACTTTATTCTAGTTTTGTCCCCATCCTCCTCCTCCTCCACCACCTTCTCTCTGCTGAGGTAACACTGATACTGAAGGAGCTGACAGGCAGACTGAGAGGCTTGCTCTGGTTTACTCAGAGCTCCACCTTTTAGCTAGGCTCAAATTCCTTCTCAGTTTATTCCTACTACTATATAGAATCATGAAGGGACCCAAAGGATCTTCTAGCCCAAGGCTGGCAACCTAAGACCCATGGGCCGGATGTGGCCCAATTGCCTTCTCAATCCAACCCGCGGGCGGTCTGGGAATCAGCGTGTTTTTACATGAGCAGAATGTGTCCTTTTATTTAAAATTCATCTCTGGGTTATTTGTGGGGCCTTCCTGGTGTTTTTACATGAGTAGAATGTGTCCTTTTATTTAAAATGCAACTCTGGGTTATTTGTGGGGCACAGGAATTTTTCAAAATATAGTCCGGCCCACCACATGGTCTGAGGGACGGTCGACCGGCCCACGGCTGAAAAAGGTTGCTGACCCCTGTAATCTAGTCCAACCCCTTGCAATATATTTGAGAACTTGAAGGAAATTTAAAAGTAGCTGGCAACATTTCATTTAAAACTGACTTCAGCTATAGATAGTATAATTAGCAGGGCCCCAATTTCCCCTGAGGTCTTGAACAGCTTGCTAACATCTCTCTGGTGTTCCCCCTCCCCCTACAGATGGGCAGCAAGGGCTTAGCCAATGCCCAGGTAGACAAGAACAACAGCTTGGTCCTGCGCCCACTGACCAAGGAGCAGCATGGCTTATGGGAATGCGCCGCCAACAACGGTGTGGCCCGCATCAGCACTGCAACCACTGTCTACGTATTGGGTGTGTACTTCATTCAGAGCGCAACAGAATTAACAAACTGTACAGAAATGCATTGAAGAACTATTTTGAGTGAAAAGGGATGTATGCTGCTTCTTTCATGGGAGGGCAATGAAGTTTCCCTGTTAGTACTAAGCCATGGTTTGTATGGCTTAACCATGGTTTCTTTGACCGTGGTTTGCTCCAACAAACAATGGTCATAACCCATAGTTTGTTTTTGCCTTACAAACCTTGGCTTGTTCTAACTATGGCTTGTCATTGCACGCAAACCTGACATGGTTTATTAGGCATGTTTTGCTCGGCAAGCATCTGGGGCAGGGTGGGAAAACTGCCATAATTGTGGTAGATCTCAAGCCGGTCCTCGGTTAAGTTTGTGGTGTCTCGGGTTGATCGGGTAGCAGGCGATGAGTAAAGATGTCTGCTCAAGACCTTTGAGAGCTTCTGCCACTCGGAGCAGCCAGTACTCTGCAAGATGCCATGTAATCGGCAGTTTCCTATACTGGAGGGACTATAACTCAGTAGTAGAGCTTGTAGAAAGAGTCCAGATTCAGTCCTGGACATCTCCAGTTAAAAAGGGATTGGGTCAGAAGTGATGGAAAACACCCTTCCAGATCTGCTAGAGCAGACACTACCGGGCTTGATGGACAGAATACCATAAAGAAGCTTTCTGTGCACCTGGTTTAATCCTAAAAAACAAGTGTTGGAGGGACTGGTGGGGGCGTCAGTTGATAAAACTGCTGCTGCTGTGGATTTTACCACCCACAAAACCCCTTTGAGCCTCATCCTAATCCTGTCAATCTAATTCATTTCTGCTTTTTGTTCTCTCTCGTGAACTCTAGGCACCAGCCCCCACACAGTGGCCAACGTCTCGGTGCTGCCTCTCCAACAGGCTGTCAACATCACCTGGGAGCCAGGCTTTGACGGGGGATACTTCCAGAGGTTCAGCATCTGGTATACGCCGCTGTGAGTCCTCGATTAGGATTTTGGAGAGGAGGCTGTGGGCGCTAGGCCCCAAATGGCTGCTTTGCCCAAAAGTTTTTTTTTTGGGGGGGGAGACAGGATGGGGGCAAGGCTGCCCCCTCTCCATCGGCTGCTTTCTCAGTGGGGGAAAAGGCACCTATATAAACCACAGCCACACTTACAAATATATGCTCTTTCCACCTCCCCTCTGTTCAGAGCCGAAAGGAGGGCATCTTGTCCTGGCACCCAAAGAAATGTGAGCAAGTTTTGTTTTGTTTGTGTTCAGTGTAGGAGAGGCTAAGCCAGTGCAGGAGCAGGAACAGCAAGCTGTCCCTCATACACTATTTACTGAAACCTTCCATGGGTACCATAGGAGGTCATGCCAGGCACACTGACCATTATGGGCAGTGATCCCTGTTTTAATGTATTTTTAAATACTTTATAAAAAAAATCAAGCCTTTTACATGTATGACGTGGAATTAATATAATTGTTATAACTCCGCGGAACATTTATTTACTCTCTCTTCTAACAGATCAATTTTATCAATGCTGTGATTGCTTGATCTCTCGCTTTTTTTTTTACAAAAAGTGCTACTTTTTATGGTTGTCTTAATTGCTGCTTTCCCATTTTCTTTTATTGCATTGGGTTTCTAGGTTGCTTTTGCTTTTATACGTTGCCCAGATAACTCTTGTAATCTATCGGGTGCCTGATAAACTGAGTGAACAGATTAATTAAATATAAAGGTTACTGCAATGCTTCTTCCAGGAGCTCACAAGTCCCTTCTGCTCGAAACAGGGGCTTTTCTGTCTCTGGTTTTTGTTCTTCTCAGTGACTGCAGCCTCTCCTCCATTTCTGTGTCCCACGCAGGTTGAAACGCTTCAATCGCCCTCACCACGACTGGGTTTCACTGCCTGTGCCTGTTGGGGCCTCCCACGTCCTGGTGGAGAATCTGCAACCAGATACCGGCTACCAGTTCAGCGTTTTGGCCCAGAACAAGCTGGGTAGCGGTCCCTTCAGTGAGATCGTCACCACCGTGCCACTAGGTGAGAGGCCCAGGACTCCTTTCCTTCTGATCAGCGATGTGTCACACCCCAACTATTCCCTTAAAGGAACAATGCACAGTTTCAACATCCGTTCTCTCTTTTCTTTTTCTTTTTCGTCTTCTTCTCCTCCTTTCTCCTCAGGTTTCCCAACAAACACCATGCCGCCCAACCCCTCATCTACGACCTCGCAGATCTTTCTATCCCCACCTCAATCCCTGATGGCCAACGAGACCACGCGGGGGGTCCTCCTACTGTGGGAGCCCCCATTCCAATTCTCTGTGGCTCTAACAGGCTATACCCTGGAGCTGCGACAAGACCAGGGGGGCTGGGAGGTTCTCGACGGATCCATTTCCAGCTCTGAGACGCAGCTCCTGGTGCCTGGGCTAATCAAGGTGGGTTCAGAAGGGTGTCAGAGATAGAGTTTTGAAAGGTTAGTGCAGGCACCCCCAAAGTGCGGCCCTCCAGATGTTTTGGCCTACAACTCCCATGATCCTTAGCTAACAGGACCAGTGGTTGGGGAAGATGGGAATTGTAGTCCAAAACATCTGGAGGGCCGAAGTTTGGGGGTGCCTGGGTTAGTGCATGGGTAGGCAAACTAAGGCCTGGGGGCCAGATCCAGCCCCCCCCCAAAATATAGTCTGGCCCCCCCACAAGGTCTGGTGGACAGTGGACCCGGCCCCCTGCTGAAAAAGTTTGCTGACCCCTGAGTTAGTGTGCTAACCAGGCTCTGCCCTAGCAGGACTTGCCTATGTCATTAGCTATAAAGCATGGTTGTAGGCTGGGTTTGGGGGCATTAGGCAGGGGACCACGGTTGAGTGAGGCAAATCAAAAGCTTGGCTTTCACAATTTTTACTTTTCACAGATTTTACTTTTTTAAAAAAAGGGGAAGGACCAAGGTTCTAGTCCTCATGGCTGCTTGAAAGTGTGTCAAAATATCAGAAGCTGGGATTGAGTTGGGCAGGATTTCCATTGACTTCAGGCCAGTGCATAGCTCCCTGGCTTTCCTTGGGGCTGTCAAAAAGTGGAACTAGTTAAGCAAAATGATACCCCTTCTGATGCTGTTAAGTGGGAGAGGGGTTTACAGTGTGACCACAGTGACAATAAGAGGGTTTTCACAATGTACCCCTGCTTCCTCTCCCCCCCCCCATTGTAGGACGCCTTCTATGAGTTCCGCCTGGTGGCCTTTGCTGGCAGCTACATCAGTGACCCCAGCAACACGGTCAATGTCTCCACAATAGGTAAGGGCCAGAGAGTGGGCAGCAAAACCTGCAGCAGCCTCAGGATTAGCTCACTTTGCGGGAGGCCACTGCAGCTGTTCAAAGCTACTTTAAAACGTTACTCTTAATATTAGTAGGGATGAGTGAATCTCTCGGTTTCTCGTTTCCCCAGTATTTCCAAGTCAATTTGCAATTAGAAAAGAAAAGTCCTTACGATCTGATGCAACAGGGCTCCTACAGCGATTCTTCCTCCATGTCGAGGTTTCTTCCTACCCTTGCCATTGTGATAGGGTAACATTCCCCCTCTTCCCACCAGGCATGGAGGTGTATCCCTCCCGCACCCAGCTCCCTGAGCTCCTGCCCCAGCCAGTGTTGGCAGGAGTGATTGGCGGGGTCTGCTTTCTCAGCACAGCTGTCATCTTCAGCACAATGGCGGCTTGCATCATGAACCAGAGGCGAGCTGCCCGTCTCCGCAAACGCAGGCAAGGTAAGGAGCTGTCGCACAGAAAGTTTGAGCAGACACGTTCTCTTGTCGCCCCAGAGGGCGAGACCAGACCTAATAACAGGGATAAGGAACTTCCAGCCCGCGAGCCAAACTTGGTCTGCCGCACCATTTGGGGCAAGTTACATCCGCCCGTTTTGCGCCTGATGTCAAAGGAACAATTGGGAGCTTAAAGTGAGCTTTTGTTCATTTCTGTCCTGGTCCCATTGAAACCACTTCTCCCTCCCAGTGCTGCTCCTTGAAACCTGTTTGAAAACCTGTTTTCTGAAGTTTTAAAGGGCAATGCGGGGCTGTGTGCAAAAGGGCTTTTAAACAGCTCCACACTGCGCTTTGAAGTCCTGATAATCGGGGCTTCAAAGCACATCCGATGTCATAGCAATGCTAAGTGATTGGCAGGTGGGCTGCATCTCTGCAGGGGTGGGGAGGCTAGGATTGGGCCCACTGGCCAGAAAAGATTCCCCGCCTCTGGGCTAATGGGTAGAGAAGGCAGGGCACAGATTTTAATTGAACATTACAATAAAACTTGATGGTGGGCCAGGCTGCTTCAGTGAAGTATTTAAGCAGAGTTCAGGCAGCCATTTGTCAGGAGTGCTGTCATTGCATCCTGCTCTGCAGATTCTGCACTGAGCTGAACAAGGTTGGTCTACACAACCTCCACTTCCCCAACTCCATAGGCTGCATTCAACTAAGTTCTACTCAAAGTAGACCACTGAAATGAACAAGCCTAAGTTAGTCATGACCATTAGCTTCAGTGGGTCTACTTTGAGTAGGACTAGCATTGAATACCACCCGATGATTTTGTGAGGCAACCACAGTCAAGACCCTGTGGTTGCAGGAAAAAGGTGTCTGGTGCAGAATCCAGCCTTCTGAGGATCCCACCATTGCATTTATAGGAGACAATTTTAATATGCAGAATAAGAAAGCGTGCACAGATTCGCACAATCCATTCAGGCAACAGCATCTGGCTTAATTTTTTTAAAAGAGCTGCTATGTTTTGGCATATTTGAGTTTGCTTCTAGCAGTTATCATTGTGGATACCCTGGTTTGCTATCTTACCGGGAACTGTCTTTTTTTAAAAAAAATATTTATTTAAAGTGTGGCATAAATAATATCTCTTCTTTTATTTATTTTAAAGCCTGGAAAGCAACTCATAGGATAGACGTTGCCACGCTTTTTTAATTTTGTGGGCACATTTGGATTTTTGAGTACATGCCCCTCCGTTCATTTTCTTCCCCCCCCCCAATTTGCAACCCCTTGAGAGACAGAAAAAGAGAAAGCACATCCATGCAGGCTGTGATTTTCCAAATAAAAGCACAAAGAGCTGAAAAAGCAAGTGGGGCAGAGCGACACTCTTCCAACTTCCTGCTGCAACACACTGCAGTTTTTCCCAGATCAGCTCCCAAAACAGAAAGAGACAAAGCATACTTTTCAAAATGGGTGGAAACCTACCATCCTCGTCACTTCATGACCAAGGGGTGAGCAGGGGGGAGGGGGTTCAGAGGCTTTGTAGGCAGCCAGGGAAGACCTCAAGAGCATCACTGCACCCATGGGTGCCATGTTGGCAGCCCTTGTTACCAGATGTAGAAGCAAAAGCAGACTTAAGCAAGATCCCAAACAGAATCAATTCAAGCTCCCCTTCCTGTCCCACCTGAGAGCAGTTGTTAAGGTCCTCCTTTAGCTTCTTTTTCCATTACCTTGGAAAAGGGGGGGGCAGAATTCACCTGATCTAGCTTTTAAACATTTATCAAAATATGTTTTCCTCTCTCTCAACTTTTTATGTTTGCACATGGGACCCTCAAAGCAGTTAGCAGCCATATGCAATCGTTAGCAATATGGTTTTTTTAAAAAAAAATTAAAAAATGGGTCAAAAGCCTGAAGACAGAGCGATGTCCAGAAGGACCTCAAGGGGCAAAGGGTTCCAAAGCTGGGGTGCCACCACCAAAAAGGTCCCGTCTTGTGTGCCCAATTGCTGCAGCTTACAGGGTGCTGAGATATTCTATAGGTGGCCCTGCACATAGGTAGCTTTCCATGGGAGGTGACAGCCTGCATCCGAAAACCTTTCGAGGCACTGCTGAGCAATCTCTGTCCCTTCCAACTGTACTCCAACTCCCATCAGCCCCAGCGAGCACTGCCAATTTTCTTTTTCTTTTTTTAAATATATTTTATTAATTTTCCAATTAAAACCAATTATATCACATTTATTATTTCAAATTATACACATATATATATCAATCAAACCGAATGTTATGCCAAATCGTCTAAAGAATTTTTTATTTGGGTTCCCATGCTTCAAGAAATTGGGGATTCCTCGCAACCGTCCACTGCCGTCTTTTTTCTAAAGTTCAAATCGTCCTCCAAGTTCATAATAATCCAGATCTTCCCCTTACAGTCACATAGATGTTTTCCACTTTCAACCGATTGTTTCCCAGCTGCTGAGATAAATATCAAACAAGGTTTCACAAATGTTCTTTCTCCTGTGTGGGTTAATCAGTCCAGCCTCCCCATAAATCTTCTTAGTCTGGAGCTCCCTGTTGCGTCGAAGCAGCGCCATCTTAAAAAGCTCAAATCACTTTCGTTTTCTCTCATAGCCATGAAGATTAAACATCAAACCATAAACTCTTGGTAAATTAATGGATCTCCTTGCCCTATAGCTGAACTTAGCTTCAGGTCGCTGCTCCAATTCAAAGTGCGTCACAGCTCATAAATCCTCCGAACGCGTCCAGGACTCCTTCCGTCCGACTAGGGGGGGGGGCTTTTCTCATCGGCAACTCCACATCTTTAAAAAATATGCTCAGTAACAACAGTTTATAAAGTTCAACTCACACAGTCTTTTGCTTCTCTTTCACTCCAAACAAGCCAGGACATCGCGTCTGGGAAGATACGAAGTAACTCATATGAAGAAAAATAAAAAAAAACTCAATTCCCTTATCGCTCCGTCCCCATCAATCCTTCTTCCAGGTGATATACAGCCTTTAACTCCTCTCCCTCAGCAGCATAGATTTCTCAGCAGTAAACAGCGCTTCTTCCCCTCCTTCTGAAGTATGTCCATAGATTTAAGCCTAATTATCTTCTTTAACCATGGAAATCCCCGCCATGCAGATTAGCGTCCGGGAGTCCTGGCCCTCGTAAGTGCTTTTCAGCCCAAGCTCCCCCCACTCCATAAACAGTCGGAGTGGGTCTGGGGGCATCGCGGGCCAGCGGCCCCTCTCCGTAACCCCCGGAGAGGGTAGGGGGTTGCCATTTACTCCCCTAGCAACCGCCAAATTCCTTACGAAGGTCAGAGGGATGGAAAACAGGTCCGCCATTCCTGCCGGCGGAAACCGGAACCTGGAGCACTGCCAATTTTCAGGGATTATGGGAGTTGTAGTCTACAACATCTGGAGGGCCATAGGTTCCCACCACCAGACTTCAAAAGCCAAACACAGCATTTCTAATTGGGCTTGGACACAAACTAGTTGCCGGTGAGAAAGGCACAAGATTGGAGTGAAGCGATCGAAGGAAGGAGGCCCAGGTCTGAGCTACACCAGTCGCATTCTGCACTTCCCCAAATCAGCTGGAAGCATCCTGGAAGTCCCCAAATGGGACGTGGCTGCAAAAGCACTCCCCAGTTGTTCGCCCCCAGTGTCTTGATATTTGTCATCATCTTACCTCCGAACATGGAGGGTCCATGTACACGTCACGTCCGAAAGCCATCGAAAGACCTCTTCCTCCTCCATGAATGAATATAAAGTTCTTTCTTCAAAGTTTTCTGCTTCACGGCAGTGAGTTACAAAGGTTAATTCCGCTTTGCATACAGACATTATTATTATTATTATTATTATTTATTTATTTATTTATTTATTTACACCATCTGGCCGGGTCTCCCCCGCCACTCTGGTCAGCTTCCAACACACATCAAAATACATTAAAATATCACAGACTAAAAATTTCCCTTAAAAGTCTGGTAGTTGTTTTTATTTTTGACATCTGATAGGGTGGGTGCCACTACCACAGGGTGGGTGCCACTACCAAGAAGGCCCTCTGCCTGGTTCCCTGTAGCTTTGCTTCTCACAGTGAGGGAACCGCCAGAAGGCCCTCTGCGCTGGATCTCAGTGTCCGGGCTGAACGATGGGGGTGGAGACGCTCCTTCAGCTATACAGGACCGAGACACACTTTGTTGTTGGATAATATCCAGTACCTGCCGCCAGCCAGTTTTCACTGTACTGCCCTTAGAAGTTCTGAGACAAGGTGGCATGCTTTTCTCAGCCTGTTGTATGATTCCACATGGGTCTGTCCCAGAGGTGAGGACCCTTCTTTAGCTCGATGGCTCCAACCCGTTCTGGACAACCTTTCAGGCACCACATGCCGGGAGGGGGCGGCAACAGGGACGGCACGAGATGCAAAAAATGGACAAAGCCACAAATGTCAGTTTTAACTTTGGGCAGAAGGCTAGTTTTCTACGGGTGCTTGCTTGCTCCTCTATCCAGACAAGCAAGAGGCATTATCAGGGGTGTAAAGGACACACTCCTGCCAGACAAAAACTCAAGGAAACAAGGCGAATTTAGGGGTGGAGAGGCCGCAGGAGAGTCTGTGAGATGGTCCACATTTTGTTAGCTAGGACAGAATATCCTGTCCAGGTTGGGTGCAAATTTGCCATCAAGGTAACTTGAATTCTAAAAGAGGAGGTAGATTCTCTGCTCTATTCCCCATTAAGCAAATTGCCTTCGTTGGCTTTCTTTCCTAGGTAATTCAACCTGCTGTTTTTCCAAGGGGGGCAGTGGGGAGAGGAGTAAGACATGAAACATCTAAACCCGCTCCTGGCCACATTAAATCCCTTCTCAGCACCCGGGGGGGGTGCCACACACACACATACACACTCCCTTTCAGTCTTTGCATCCTTAAAGACTAGAAACTTGCTGTCTTAAGTAATATCTGGGATCCTCAAGAGGGTTGAATTCTATGCCCGATGCAGATGTCTGTGACCACAGAAGGTGTGCAGTTCTCCCCTCTCGCAATTTGTGCCGCTGCATGACTAGAGTCGCTTGCAAGCTGCAAGAGACTGCATTTTTAAAAAGAAGGAGGAGGAAAAAGGAAATCCTGCTTGTTTTCTGAGCTGGACAGGGAGGTGGTCCTTGGAACTGAAGCTGGAAGGGAGTGGGGGTCAGGGCAAGTTTAAGGCTGACACGGGCATGTGTGTGCGTGCATCTGTCTGTTGGCCGTGACGTGGCAGTCGTCCCGTCCCCTTTCATTGTCACTTCTTTTTTGTTTTTTTGAGTTGCTCTCCGTGTGATTTCCCTTTTATGTTCTCGTGACCTTCCAGATCCACCAACCGTCTTCTCCCCCAACAAGAAGCTTCTGCCTTCACAGTAAGTCACGCCATCGCATGACATCACTTCCTGTTCCCATTCATGCCAACCCTGCAGATCCTTCCCCTGTTGCTTCTGCTCAGTTCCCCCCCCTGTGTTTTGCAGGCCACAGCCAGGGGGAGAGGGATGAAGTGCCTAGTGGGGTGGGAAAGGGAAATGCTACAGCAGGACTCCGCAGGACGGCAAAAACAGGCAAGGCTTATAACTCGGTGGTGGAGCATCTGCCTTGCAGGTACAAAGTCCCAGGTTCAATCCCTGGCATCTCCAGGTAGGGCTGGGAGAAACTCCCCACCTGAAAACCTGGAGGGCCACTGTAGACAAGAGTGACTCTGATGGCCAATATTCTGACTCAATATAAAGCAGCTTCCAACATTAGGCAAGCAGGACGTGAATGCCATAGCCCTCTCCCACTGTTGTTTCCAGGGACTGGTATTCAGGTTGAAACAGAACTGATAACAAACCAATCAAAACAATAAAAGCAAATTATTAAGAGTCCTCTTGCATCAGTTTAAATTTTTGTCCGTATTCCATAGCCACCAGATGAGCTGCAATATGTCTGATCATTACTATTATCTAGTCCTGGCACTGTAATCTGAACTGTGAAAGTGCATGGTGCCTTTGGTGGGAATCTTCTTAATCACAATCCTAATCATATGCACACCGTGTGTACGTTCTGTGAATCCAACACTCACAAATGCAAAAGCACAGCTGTTCTGTGACCTTCAAAGCTGAATCCTGTGGCCTGTAAGAACTGGATAAGTACTCATTTTGCAAAATCTGCATGATTTGGACATATTTGCTGGTCACAGTGAGGTTGCTGTGCAAAGCACAAAATGGCAATCTGGGTTCCAAAGTTTTGCCAGGCATTTCCCCCCCCCACACACACTTAGCAATGCTAAGGACTTGAAACCCCTCTTAAAAATAATAATAATAATTGAGAACACCGATTCTCAGTAAGCTGAATGTTGCACCTGGTACCACATGAGCATAGGCCTAAATGCCTTTTTGGCTTATAGAATCATCTGCAGCAATAGTGTTCTGTCCATGTCTGATGCCAAATGTAGAGTCCCTCACTCACCCCATGAGTTATCACTAGAGGTTTCTCAAGCTCCCTTTCAAATTCTGTCCAATTACCATACAGTGGGACCTCGACTTACAAGCTCCTCGACATCCGACGTTTTCGACCTACAAGCGGAAAAAGTGGCCGCGCGCTTATGATTTTTCCGACATCCGAACGGAAAACCCATTCGCCGTTAGATGCGGTTTCTTCGACTTACGAGTTTTTAGATGCGGTTTCCTCGACTTATGAATTTTTCCGCTTCCAATGCATTCCTATGGGAAACTGCTTTTCCTATGGGAAACTCGACTTACGAAGTTTTTGACCTACAAGTGTGCATTCGGAACGGATTAAATTTGTAAGTCGAGGTCCCACTGTATTTGGAATCTTCACATGCTTTTGGGGAGCTGGTGTGAACAATCACTTATTGAAAGATACTTTCTGCTTTTTTATTTTTATTTTTTAAAGTCAAACCTGCCTGCCTGGAGAAATCCAGCTTGTCAGGGAAAAGGTATAGAGCCTCATCTTCCTTTAGCATGCTAGTTTTCTCAGTGCAGCTACAAAAAGTGGTACAGCGGACCACTTGGTGATCCTGAGTTTGTGGTTTGGCTCTCACCTAGAGCACCTTTTCGGCCGCACGTCCTGTTGCTTGCCGCAGCATGCATTCTGCCTTGCGCAGCTCGATCTCTGCGAGGCTGGCCGTCCTCCCTCTTGGGCAGGGTGGCATCTGTTCTTGACAGCTTTTAGGGAACCCTGGGGCTGGGGTTGGAGGGAAACTGGGCCTAATCTCTCGCCAGCTGACCAATACAAATATATTTTTGGGCTTTTCCCCGCTCCAGAAATTCTACAGGCACTGCTAGCCCAGACAGCGTTGTGAAGATGAAATTCCAGGCCTCCCCGTATCAGAGCCTTCGCCGCTCCCTGCTGTGGGGGGAGAAAGTCAGCACCAACTTAGGCCTCAACATCACCAGTGGCAGTGCGAGGAACAGCTCCAGATACACACTCTACGAGAGCCACGTCGGGGAGCCGCTACCCCTGGAGCGCATCTGCCGCGGGCCCGACGGCCGCTTTGTGGTGCAGAGCGAAGCACCGCCTCGGGAACGCTTGGCGGCCATGCTGGAACGCTATTCCCTGTCCCTGGCTTCTTCGGAGAGCAGCCTGGGCCAGCTGGAGCCTTACCTGCAGGTCTACTCCCCCCCTAGGCCTGAAGAGCCTGTCTGGCAGAAAAGCGTCCCCCTGAGGCCCAAGAGCACCAGCCGGTCCCGCCGCGAAGCCAAGGCCTCCGGCTACCGCCAGGGACGCTACTTCGACTACAGCAGCAGCAGCCCGACGGAGGAGGCCGAGCCCTTGTGCATTGTCAACGTCAGCCCAGTGGCGACCATGCCATACGGGGCTACCAAGCAGCGCGCCCAGACCACCACCCAGAGCCCCGAGGCGCACGTGGACGGGCCCGCCACTGCCGCCTCCTCGTCTTCCTCGCCAACCCCTTCCTCGCCAACCTGCAGTAAGCCCCCGAGCAGCCAAGCCCATGCAAATACCTCAGCCCAAAGTGGGATTCTGCAGTACTTGAGTCTCCCCTTTTTCAAGGAGATGAATGTGGATGGTGACTGGCCTCCAGAGGAAGAGGAGGAGGAGGAGGAAGAAGAAGAAGACGAGGAAGAGGAAGAAGAGCAACCTTCCAAACCAGCCCTCCATGAGGCTCTGGGCAGCACTGAACTCACTGGGTTGGGGGATGAGGACAGAACCGTGTGTCCAGCCTACATGGACACGCAAGCCAATCTAGACCCTGCTCAGGTACAGGCATTGGCCAAATCTCTCCTCAGGCTCCCTCACGCCAACACAGGCCCGGCTAAGGCTGCCTTTCCCGGGACCTCCGTTTGCCCGAGTTACCTCAGTTCCTTTTCAGAAATGCGCTCACCCAAGGAACCAGGGCCTTGGTTGGAGGTGCTGTCATCCCCCCAGCCCCCCATGGACAGCAGGCAGGCAGAGCTTGCCTACACAGCCATCCCCTCAGAGCCTCACTGGCTCCATGCAGCGGAGGAGCCCCCAGAGTCTCTGCCCCCCGAGAGACACAAGTCGCCCGTCACCGTTCCCCCGGCAGGGCCACCCGCCGAGAAGCTGCCGAGGGGCAGCCTGACCAGCCAGAGCAGTGGCCGAGGAAGTGTGTCCTTCCTGAGACCTCCCTCGCTGGCGCCGTCGCTGGCAGGCAGCTACCTCAGTTCCCCCTTTGCAGAAATGACCGGCTGGCAAAGCGGCTCTGCGGGAGAAGAATGCAGGTTCAAAAAGGACCCTTCGGTGGTTGCCATCAGTAAAAGGTGAGACAAGAGGGCAGGCAAGGGAGCAGAGGTGAACTAGGCCTGCTGTTTTCCCGGGAGGCTCTGGTGGGTTGGATGAGTGCTTGGGGGCCTCAAGTAAGCACCTCGCAAAGGATGAGCAGGGTGAAACATGTCTAGCAAATTTAAAAAGTTTCTAGCCGTTACAACTGTGCATCGAGACCTGGAAAACATGGAGACAGTGCCAGATGAAATTGCAAATGCTGGCGTGAGGAATAAATGGGATTTCAAGAGGTTATAACCAGTAAAACTAATGCAATAAACCCCACATGAGAATGCAGCCGTGGTAGGAATTTTCCCTCGCTTTCCACACTTAGAACCCTCTTGGGGTCTTAATTCTGCAACCCTAAGCAGGCACAGAGACTGCAGAAAAAATAAAAAAGGAGCCCAAATGCAAACAAAATCCTGTCCCCAGTGAAAAAGCTGCTGTGGGGAAAAGGTTGCTGCTAATTGGTAGGGCACCTGCTTTGCATGCAGAAGGGCTCCAGGTTCAACCCCTGGTTTCTGCAGGTAGAGCTGGAGACCAACTCCTGTCTCCAACCCCAGAGAGCTGCTGCCAGTCAGTGAAGACAATACTGAGCTCAATGTATTGCTGGTCTGACTTAGTATAGGGCAGCTTCCTATCTTCTTAGGCTCTTCAGTTTCAGCAGGCAGGCAGAACAGGAAGTGAGGAAGCAGGACACACACCTGCCATACTCTCTGTGTCCACAGGATGGAGCCTCCCTTCTAAACATCCTTTCCGTGTTAATTTTGCTCTTTTTGAAAGCTTCCGAGCTCCTCCGTTTCTTATCTCACAAGACCTCCTTCCAAAGTCTTCGCCAGGTTGTGCATTCTTTTAAATGTAACTTTTCTAAATTGAGCCAGACCGTTTGAAACCTGGAGGTTGGTCAGGGTGCAAGACGTCAGCACGCAGAGACACGCTGTACCATCCGAAGGTCCTTTGCAATACAGGAGGGGGGAGGGACCATGCCTTGGGTGTGGAGCACCTATACTCTGCAGGCAGAAGGCCCCCCAGTTCAATCCCTGCTATATCCGATTACAAAGGTTCGAGGAGCAGCAGGTAAGGGGAGAAACTGCCAGTCAGAGTAAACAATATTGGGTTACAGGAGCAAAGAATCTGAGCTGGACCAAGACACCTTCCTATGTTCTAAGGGAGAACATAGCTCAGTGTTGGAGCACCTGCTTGGCATACAGAGGGCAACAGGTATATATATAAAAAATCAGCAGATCAGAGTCTTTCCCATCACCTGAGCCTGGAGAGCCAGTCCAGGGCCATCTGGAGAATTAGACTCACCTGGCATTACAGGGATGGGGAACCTGTTTCAGTCCTAGAGTCACATTCCCTTCTAAGCACCTTTCCTAGGGCCACATACCTGGGTTGGGTGAAGCCAGAGGGGAAGAGGTGTAGAATTTACATTTGTAGCCAGTTTCTTTTCGATTACCTTTCTGCACAGGCTTGCACACTTGTCTTTGCCCTGCATCCAAACCAGCAAGAGGCATTATCGGAGTTCAAGGACAACCCGTCCAGGCAAAAAAAAAACCAAGGAGGATGCAAAGCAGAGCCAGTGAAGGAAGCGGCATAGGGAGAGTTCCAAGGGCCGGATAGAGAGGCCTGGAGGGCCACATTTTGCCCTGAGGCCTGGGGTTCCCCACCCCTGTGCCTGCTCTGTCAAAATGGGGGCTGCTCTGTGCACTGTCTGAGTCCACCCGTATTCCATGGATCTTTGCAATATACAAGCCTACCCCCATATTTTTCTGCCATTCTGTTCATGAAGTGGGGTGGGAGGAGATACTCCTTTAAACAGACGCTGGTAAGCTGTGGAAGCAGGAAAAGATCCAAACAAACTAGAACAGCAAGACGTGAAAAAGGAGCGACAGCATTAGTCGTTAAAATAAATATGTCTAAATGGATATATTGAATGTCATACGTGAAATAGGAATCATTTAAGGGTAAATCTGGAAACCATGGAAGTGGCAGGTGGGAAGTCAATGAATAAAGTAATTTATGGTCTATGTTAAAATCTGTAATTTGGGGGGGGGGGGTCAATAAATAAAATTTAAAAGAAAAAAGACCCAAACAGGCAGTGGAGGGGGATCAATTTGGAAGCATTGCTTATGGATACTTTTAACTTGTCCTGTTGATAAGCTGTATGCTTACGTAAATGTTTGTGTATGTTAAAGGAACTGTTAATTGTTGATTACTTCTTATTTAGTGTTACGTTGCAGTAATGTTATATGTCTTACAATGTATTGTGGCTGTACTACGGTACTACTATTCTTGGGTGCACTGCTTTGAGCACAGATTTACTTGCGGGAAACGCAATATATAAGCAAATTTATAGCATGGGGCAGGCACTGCCCCACCGACCTCAATCTGCCCTCCGCCATCTGCCTGCCTTTTTTACTTTTAGCAGTGGCTGTCGCTGCCATCCTCAGTGTTGCCTTTATAGAATTCAACAGACAAGGCGGGGAGGGATGAAACTAGACTTGAGCTGGTTCTGCCTGCCCTTGGCTCTGTCTCCGCTCCCTGTTGGACTCCCTGCTTTCCACCCCACAAGTCCAAATGGGCAGCGCTGCAAACAGCCTGGTGGAGAGGATCCCACCATCTCTCCCTCTTGGCCTTTTTGGCCTCCATGTTTCCTCTCACACCCACCCCATGTATCTTAACTCCCCTCTTATCGCTTCCAGGAGGAACACATCTGTGGACGAGAACTACGAATGGGACTCTGAGTTCGCCCTGGAGTCTGACCTGCTGGATGCGCTGCAGCTTTATCGGAGTGGGAACCCCAAAAGGCCGGTCTCCACCATCGCGGCACAGGAGTTGGAGAAGCAGAGTAAGCATTTGGGGGGGGGGAGGCAGCAGATGAGCAGAAGCAGAAATATACAGGTGAAACTCGGAAAATTAGAATATCGTCGAAAAGTGCATTTATTTCAGTAATGCAACTTAAAAGGTGAAACCAATATATGAGATGCATGACATGCAAAGCAAGATATGCCAAGCCTTTATTTGTTGTCATTGTAGTTATTTGTCGTTAGGCGGGTCAGTTATAAATAGAATGTAATTAATGAAATGTAATAGCGATGTTTATTCTTGTATTATTGTAGCTATTTGTTTTATTACTGCGGAATCTCCAAAAGAAAGTATTTGTAAAAATTAAAATTAAAATAAAAAATAACAAGTTGCATTACTGAAATAAATGCACTTTTCGACAATATTCTAATTTTCTGAGTTTCACCTGCATTATTTCAGTTGAAAATGGCAGAACAGGCTTTTGAATTTAGCCTGTCTTCTTTCAGAATTTTAATGTGGGGCAGGTTGTTATGGGCTGGAATCTTAATATCAGCTTCCCTCTGCTGCCACAGACACCAAGCCATAGAAAAGGTGTCCTTGTTTCATGGTGGCTCATCGGAGCCCACAGGGAGGCTTATGTTAAGTATGCAGAGGTGTACAAGATGCTTTATCAGGCCTCCTCAGCACCCCAACCTTCATTAAAGCACAGCCAGGTTACTAGCCCTCATGGTGTCCAGGAGGAGAGATGATGTCGAGAGCAAGTGATTTGTGGACAGCTGCCCCATGTGGCAAACCACTGAACTGCAGCTGGCAGCTTCTCTGTGATGTCCCTCTAGCTCTGGACTGACCATTGGATCCAGGGCCGGCTCATCATAGACCCCCGGTGGCGCAGGGCACCATGGCGCCGGCCTGCCAGGAGGGCGCCGCGAGCTGCGCCCGCCCACTGGCTGGCCGGTCCGCCGATCCGCTGCGCGCGGCACCCACCTGCCCACCGCGCTGGGAAACGGGGCGGGAGGGCGCCAGAGAGATCCGGCGCACCATGGCGACGGGCGCTTAAGACGCCGCTGATTGGATCCTCTTGGACAGGAAAGGAGTATTATCCACACACCATACATTTAAAGCACACATCTTCCCCAGTAGAATCCTGTCAACTGTGGGGGGCTTTCAGCATGGTGGGAATTGCACCTCGGTGAGGGATAAACTACAGTTCCCAGAATTCTTTGTAGGAAGCCAGGTGCTTTACATATTGTCAGCAAAGACTGGCACCATCTTTGCAGGGTTTCAGGGGGTGGGCATTCCCAGCCCTACCTGGAGGTGCTTCTGCATGCAAAGCAGGTGCTTTGCCACTGAGCACCTTCTCCATTAACAGAGTAGGAACATAGGAAGCTGCCTTCTGCTGAGTCAAACCCATTGGTCCATCTAGCTCAGCATTGGCAACACTAACTGGCAGCGTCTGTCCAAAATTTTAACCCAGGGTGCGGCTCTTACCTGGAGATGTCATAGATTGAACCCAGGGCCTTCTGCCAGTGAGAGCCAGTGTGGTGTAGTGGTTAAGAGCGGTAGACTCGTAATCTGGGGAACCAGATTCGCGTCTCAGCTCCTCTGCATGCAGCTACTGGGTGACCTTGGGGTAGTTACACTTCTCTGAAGTCTCTCAGCCTCACTCACCTCACAGAGTGATTGTTGTGGGGGAGGAAGGGAAAGGAGAATGTTGTTGTTGTTGTTGTTGTTAATTATTATTATTTATACCCTGCCCATCAGGCTGGGTTTCCCCCGCCACTCTGGGCGGCTTCCAACAAATACCAAAATACATAAAAATATCACAGATTAAAAACCTCCCTAAACAGGGCTGCCTTTAGGTGTTTTCTAAATGTCAGGTAGTTGTTTATCTCCTTGACCTCCGATGGAAGGGCATTCCACAGGGCGGGTGCCACTACCAAGAAGGCCCTCTGCCTGGTTCCCTGTAGCTTTGCTTCTTGCAGTGAGGGAACCGCCAAAAGGCCCTCGGCGCTGGATCTCAGTGTCCGGGCTGAACAATGGGGGTGGAGACGCTCCTTCAGGTATATAGGAACGAGGCCGTTTAGGGCTTTAAAGGTCAGCACCAACACTTTGAATTGTGCTCGGAAACATACTGGGAGCCAATGTAGGTCTCTTAGGACCGGTGTTATGTGGTCTCGGCGGCTGCTCCCAGTCACCAGTCTAGCTGCCGCATTCTGGATTATTTGCAGTTTCTAGGTCACCTTCAAAGGTAGCCCCACGTAGAGCGCATTACAGTAGTCCAAGCAGGAGATAACTAGAGCATGCACCACTCTGGTGAGACAGTCTGCGGGCAGGTAGGGTCTCAGCCTGCGTACCAGATGGAGCTGGTAGACAGCCGCCCTGGACACAGAATTGACCTGCGCCTCCATGGACAGCTGTGAGTCCAAAAGGACTCCCAGGCTGCGCACCTGGTCCTTCAAGGGCACAGTGACCCCATTCAGGACCAGGGAGTCCCCCACACCCACCCACCCCTGTCCCCCCAAAACAGTACTTCTGTCTTGTCCGGATTCAACCTCAATCTGCTAGCCGCTTTGAGACTCCTTTGGGTAGTGATAAAGCAGGATATCAAATCCAAACTCTTCTCTTCTCTTCTTCTGCACACACAGTAGATCCTCTACGGCTGAGCATCTGCTTGGGGTGTGCTTATGTTGGTTAAGGTTCATTCCTCTGCCATATATCCGTCCCACTTGGAGAGAGCTTGTTCTTGCCTTGCACCTTCTGACCACTCTCCCACCCCCTCCTTTCCGCAGGCTCGAAGACCTCCAGCGAAAGCAGCAGCTCACCCTCGAACTCCCAGTCAGTGGGTGCCTTAGATGGGTCCAGCTCCCCGGTGCCCTTGCCCAGCCCTGAGGAGCGCTGTGCCGCCCTGCGCGAAGAATTTATGGCTTACCGCCGGCGCCGGGAGGCTACTCAGCAACGCCGCCAGAAGCTGGGCTCTGACCGGAAGCCGGGGGATGAACGGTTCGAGCAGGCCACCTTGTTGTGAGGGGGCCCCAACAGCCTGAGCTGGCCACGTTGCCCACACACACACACACCCCATGAGAGGGACGGTATCTCCATTTTGACCATGCTCCTGTCGAGAGACAATGGCCTCCAGAGCTAACCAAGGGAATTGCGTCCTGCGTGGAACAGCTACTGGCTCCAAAGACATGGAGGCTGACGTAGGAAGGGGAGGAACTCTGGAGCTTCTTAACCCTGCTGGGAGACGATATGTTAAAACTACTGGTGTTTTGATTTATTTTAAAGCTGATGCTGGGGTGGGGTGGAATTTGGGGGGGAGGTGCTGTTTTGTAAAACGGGACTTTGAAAAGAAAAAACGAAATCGAACCGAGTCTGGTGTCGTGTTAGTTGTAGAAACTGGAACTGCGAAAAATGCTAGGGCACAAGATAAGCTTGACGAACCTCATGGAGACAGGAAAAAAATGGTGACTCAAGAGGTTATGACAGGCATCCCCAAACTTCGGCCCTCCAGATGTTTTGGACTACAATTCCCATCTTCCCCAGACCACTGGTCCTGTTAGCTAGGGATCATGGGAGTTGTGGGCCAAAACATCTGGGGGGCTGTAGTTTGGGGGTGCCTGGGTTATGAGCACCTTCAGAAAAGGCCAAAGCACTGGGGGGGGGGCTTTTTAGCTTAGAGAAGATGATCCCTGATGGATCAGATCAAGGGGGCCACTTAGTCCAGGATCCTGTTCTCACAGAGGCCAACCACATGACCATGGGAAGCCTAAAAGCAGGGCCCTGAGCAGAACAGCAACACTTTCCCTATGTTAACATGGAGAAGTGGTTAGAGTTGCCTTCCTCATCCCGGTGCCCTCTGGACATTTGGGCTACAGCTCCCATCAGTCCCAGAAAGGTAGAATAGAGGTTTATGAAATTTCGAGGCATGTGGGGAGGAGCGTTACCTGTTATTGATTCAACTGGCAGCAGATTCAGGGCAGACACCTCCCCACAGAGACCCACGCAAACAGCACCCCATATTGTATTGTCACTGGTTTGGATGGCTTTTAAAAAGCATTCTACAAGTTGAAAGGGGCCCAAAATCAGCGTCCTGAGTTACAGGTCATCAGCCTCATTGCTCCTTCTGTTTCCGGTGCTCAGAGGTGAGTGTCAAACTGTTATGTAGCCAAGACTGCACCATCCAAGCACAGGAGGGTAAGCTGAAAGGAGCCCCAAGGTTGGCAGAAGTTCAAGAAAAATTGGGGGGGTGGAATCCCCATGGAGCTTGGGCTGGAAGTCGCCAAAAATAGCCCAACGAGGACTGAGCCTACTCAATTGCCATGGAATGCTGTTATGGGAAGGAACGGAAAACCAGGATGTAGAGGAGGAATGGAATGGAGTAGCTTGGGGGGGGGGAGGCATGGCTGGCTGCCTGGACCACTAAACTGCAGCAGTCCATGCTGCAACAATTTGTTGCGAGATCCAGAAGTCCTCTTCTCCCCCACCAATCCATTACACTGCATGTGAGGGTGCCCAGTTTAAGCTGGAGAGGAAAAAAAATGTTTCCTTGACATTCAATATGTGTATCTTTGGATCCATTTCACCAGTGCGCTTGCAAGAGCCTGTAAAACAAAAACCCACAGAAAAGACTGCCCACCATCTGGCTGGCCTGTTCTTACCTCCCCATAGCCCCATAATCTGCTTTAACCTTGGATAGGATGGGAGCTCTCAACTGCTTCCTATGCAAAGAAGCAGCAGGAGGACCCATCCTCCAAGGCAGGCTGCCTGGTCTCTGCACAACTCACCTCTCCTTTCATTCGGAGAGGAACACCTAGGATGGCAAAGTGTATGGAAGTGCAACAGGTAGGCCAGGTCCTTCTGAACCTTGGATGTTCCAGAAAGGAAACTTCATTGACAGTAGCAGCACTGCATTCAGGCAGCAGTCTTAATACAGTCAATTTGGGTGGGGTGTAGGGAGGAGCCAGGGCTTTAAAATAACCTCAAAGGGATCCCAGTGATAGTTGTTCAAAAACCACAAAAAAAGAAACCTGGAGCCAGTCCTGCGCATTACCATCTAGAAGCGCCTCTGTAGCCTTTGAGCAAACAGATCAGATGCATGCTCACTGACCAGGTCTTCAGGAAGCGACTTTGAATGTTGACGCCTGTCTCCAAAGCAGAGAACTGTGATGCGCTGCCTAGGGTCGAGTTACATCCGGTTTCTGAAGCTACCGGTACTTGGGAGTGTTGAACAAGCAAGGAAGAAAAGCAAGAAACAGAAACAAAACAAAAACGCTAGGAGGTCTTTCAGAAAAATTTAACTAGTTGGTCTTTCAGAAAAATTTAACTAGTTGGGCAGTCCAGATCGCTTTGGTGATTGCTCATGGGCGGGATGCAACACACACACAGAGACACACACACTAAGCACAGAGAGTGCCAAAAGGGCTGTCCTTCCTGGTGGGCCCTGCCCCAATCGGATTCTGCATCCCGGTTCCCTGCGATTACAGTTGTTGAGCTACTGTTCAGAGTGGCTTCCCCACAGACCATCCAGGGTTAAAAAGGAGGTTGATGACCCTGCGCTGAAAAAATCCTCACCAGCTTCCTTTTTCCCCAAATTTGGCCTTTCTCTTGCAAGTCACATGGCCCCAAGGGGCTGAATTCAAGGGAAGAGTCCCTGCAGGAACGCAGTTGGAGGGAAGGGCAACAGCAAGCACAGTGTCGTAATGCAAGCAGGAAGGAGCAGGGAGACAGACGATTGTGTACGCAGGGCGTTCTGCTTATGATGAACCAAGGGAGCAAGCCGGTGAATTATTCCAAGGCAGCTAGGGATGGGCAAATCTCTCCCATTCTGGTTTCCTTTCCATTTCTTCTTACATTGTTAATTCCAGTCCTCCACATTTCTACATCAGTTTGCAAATTCTTTTTGAATCCCCATGAAAATTTGTCAGCATTGTGATTGATCTCTAAAATGCACATTTTGCGTGCAGTATACACATTTTAGCAAGCGATCCTTGTGCATTCACTGTGTTTTTGTGCACATTTCAACCAGTACGTGCATTTTTGCACCCATTACTTGGTTGGAAAACAGCACTGCAAAATTCAGGTAAGAGTGAATTTCGGAGGGTGGCCGTGTTTCAGTTTGCATGTTGTTTCAGGAAGTGGATAGTAGGTAGATTTGCCTTTAAACTCAAACAGAATCAAATCTCTCTCCCATCCCAACTTCTAGGCAGCCTACTTTTTTGGGCATTCATCCTGATTTGCTTGTGGGGAGGTCAGACAACAGCTGCATTAAGTCATCGCCAGCCCTCACTTTGTCACTTTCCTTATTGCAAAAAGTCTTATTTCAAGAGAGAACATGGTTTGTTGTGCAAGAGCGCATATGGATTTTTAATTGTGCAACCTGAATTTGCTGGTATGGTTGAATTTTATGTGAAAATGGTGACAGCTTGGAAAGCACCTAGCACTACCGTAGTGTTGCTGCCCAGTAAGGGAAACCTTAAGTTGATAAATCATATTGCGATTGATTGCTCAGATCTGCATTAATTAGCATCACCTTAGGCAATGTGGCACCCTGCGGATGTTATTAGACTCCAACTCCCATCAGCCCCATGCAGGATAGGGAATCAAATTGTTTTGTTTCCAGTCAGTTCACTGAATATTGCAGCCCTGTTGAACACCATTTATTTGTTTGTCTGTCTGTCTGTCTGTCTGTCTGTCTGTGTGTTGCATTTATATCCCACCTTTTTCTCCAAGGAGCTGTGTACATAGTGTACATGGTATCCTCATTTAATCCCTGCAACAATCCTGTGAGGTTGGTTAAGGTGAGGGAGAAGTTCACCCAGTAAGCTTCACAGACCAATGGGGATTTGAACCCTGGTCTCCCAGGTCCTAGCCTGACACTCTAACCACTACACCACACTGGCTCTGTTCCTTAACTGTTCTGTTAACTGTTCTTTCATACTGTAATAACCAGCAGTTTGCCTGGGCCAGATGCGAACAACAAGGCAACTTTGTCCTAGGTCAGGCACCCCCAAACTCGGCCCTCCAGATGTTTTGGGACTACAATTCCCATCATCCCTGACCACTGGTCCTGTTAGCTAGGGGTGATGGGAGTTGTAGTCCCAAAACATCTGGAGGGCCGAGTTTGGGGGTGCCTGTCCTGGGTCAATCTCTGGCATCTCCAGGTAGGACCGGGAAGGCGCTGCTGCCAGTCAGTGTGCATAAAGGACCAATGTTCTGGCTCCAGTATACGGCTCCTTTGCTCACCATCTGTTGGGGTTTAGGCTCTAGCTCAGGGATAGGGAACCTGCGGCCCTCCCAAAGTTGGATTTGAACTCCCATCATCCCTCCCCACTCGCCGTGCTGGCTGAGGATGATGGGCGTTGAGAGTCCAGCAACATCTGGAGGGCATCAGGTTCCGTAGCTATCTGGGAGCTGCAGAAGGACCGTGGTGGCAAGCCGACAAACCTGGGAGTCCTCCGTTCAACTCTCACCTCTGCCACAGACTCACTAAACAGCCACAGGCAAGTCGCTTTATTCCATTGTTTCCCGTTGTCATCTGTTGTATGGGCAGGGGGAGAGTTTGTGGGTGCATTTAATCTAGAGTTACCAGATGTCCCTGTTTCCCGGGGACAGTCCCCGGATTTGCAAATCTGTCCCCGGACAAATGCAGTCCCCGGAAGGTCCCCAGCTTTCATTTATATGTCCCCGGGAAATGCGACACCCTGCTCTCCTGGAGTAATTTGCAGCTGGAGGGTTAGGAAGATAGTTTTTGCGCAGGCAGAGGCAGAGGTTGGGGGGGGGGTCGAAGAATGCGAAAGAAGGGCTTTGCACCTTGCCTAGCAGAGAAACCGCGTGCCTTGCCCCTCCCGAGCCTCCCCCAATCTCCTGCCCCCTTCCTTTTGACAGATCGGGGGAGGCTTGGGAGTCGCGGGCAGGTGGCGCACAGTTGCCCAGGAGGGGCACAAGGTGCGGAGAAGTGAGAGGACTTCGATCCCCTTGGCCAACTGGAGCGGTGGCAGAGCCGGGCAGCTGAGTGGAAGAGAGCGTGAACAAGAGGACGGCCGGGAACTGTCAGATTGGAGCAGGGAAGCCTTATGTTCTTTTAAGTTGAGGCTGCTTGAGTTGAGGTACCTTCATTGCAGGGGGTTGGCCTAGATGCCCCTCAGAGGTCCTTTCCAAATCTGTGATTCTGTGAACATCCCACAGTGGTATTCTCAAACTCTGCTTCCAACTCCACCCCCACCCCCCCCCGGTTCCTCTCCTCCTCCAGACTTCTCAAGACAGAAAAAGCAGCTGATGTAGAGGTATAATTAGGGATAATAAAGCATGTAACTTTTAAAAAGTCCCTAGATTAATTGAAAAAATTTGGTAACCATAATTTAACCTTTCTAATGCCCCCCCATATCATGCAAGCACCAACCTCCAGTTAAAAAGCAACAACAGATGGCTTTCCCTTGACTACAAAAAAGCTTGTTTTCCAAAATGGGGGTGCACAACCCAAGATTCAGAAATTCCCTTACTGAGAAATGCTGTGTTCTAGAGCTGGCTGACCACCTATAGATAGATATTTTGAACCTGCCTTATGCTCAGTAGCATTGCTGGTCCATAAAGCCCAGACTGGTAAAAAGCTCTCAGGAGGCCTCAGGCAAGGAAAGCCTTTTTCCACCATCTGCTAGCTACCTGATCCTTCTAACCAGGCTGGGACATTCTGCATGCCAAGCATCTGCTTTGCCACAGAGCCACGACATGCCCTTTCTTGGAGGGTAGTTACCCCAAGGGTCATCTAGTCCAACCCTCTTGCAATGCAGGAAATCTTTTGCCCAATGTGGGGCTTGAACCCACAACCCCGAGATTAAGAGTCTCATGCTTTACCGACTAAGCTGCCATCCCGTATATCTGCTTTGGATGCAGACGGCTCCAGGTTCAATGGGGCATCTCCAGTTATAGCAGGGGAAAGAAGCCTGCCTGAAACTTGGGAGAGGTGCTGCCAGTCAGTGTTGGCAATGCTCAGTTAGATGGACCAAGGGTTGGAGTCTGCATAAGGCCGCTTCCCATATTTCTACAAATATGTCCCTACTTTCCCCCTGATGTCTGAGACCTCTTGCAACCAAAGGGGGGAAATAATGCCCCAGTGTAGACCAAGAAGCAAATCCTCCTCAGCACCCCAACCATCTCTTTGGAGACTTGCGGGGGGGGGGCTGTCTGTGCAGCCTTGAGGACTAGCAACGTGGTGTTTTGTTTAAATGAGCTGGCATGTGTGCATTTCAGGATGCCAAATTCTGCAATTGCCGGGAAGAGATGGGGGAACAAGCATGCCCCTGCCCGTAGCAGCAAAGGCACAGGGGGGTGGGAAAAAATTTTTCAGCAGGATAATACACACACACACACACACAAAAAAAAAACTTTCTCTCCTTCATCCAGCCAAGCAATATTAAGAGATCAAGGACCCATTCCGAGATAGCCAAATGCACAAGGTGTGAAACAAGGACTTGCAAGCTAATCCTCCCAAAGTGAAATCAAGTAGCGCTTCACTCCCCAAAGCGGCGGTCCTTAGTGGAGCCCCCACGGGGCTTGGTCTGGACCAAACCCTTTGCCCGGCTCCCAATGGCCGCCCTGCGCCTTTAAGGCCTCTCCCCGTCTTCCCCCCTCCGCTTTTCCTCCGCCGGGGGTGGCACCGCCTCCCCGCCCCTCATTAGCGCTGACATCAGCCTTAAAAGTCCCAGCTTTGGGCGTGGAGGCGCAACGCAAGACGCGGCTTGATCGACCCGGTGTCTCGCTCGCAACAGCGCCTGCCTGCGACGCCCCGGTGGGAAGGTAAGGAGACGCTGCGGGAGAGAGGTGCCGGGGCTCAGCCTTCAGCTGCGCTTGCTCCGTCGTGGGACTGTTGTCCACGCGCAGCTGGCTGGTGGCAAGAAAAGCCGCCGCGCTCTGCACATGTGCCGATGAACTCTTTTTTTCCCCTCTCAGCGTGGTCTGTTCCGTGCCTGAGTTCCCAAGAGAGGCCTCGGTCCTGATTTCAGAGGGCAGAGCCGGAGGAGGAGTGGGATATATGCTATGCGGTGCAGATAATTGTGGTTCATAAATCGCGACACCCAAATAGTTCCCACCCCGGTTTAAGGCGTGAGCTGGATCAGGGGTGGGTGCTTTGGGAGAACAAAAAAAAGGGGGGGGCCTTGGGGAGAAAGAGGATTGATGTACCGGTATGTCGAGCTATTTCCCCTAATTATGTGTGGGCTTTTCAAATCGATCGCCACCCTTTCTGCTATAGGGGAGGTCTGGTCTGAAAGTTAAGAGACTGGGTGGTTTTTCCGAAGTTTTAGGGTAAACGGCGCTCCGGTCTAAGGGGCTCCTGTGTAAACGATGTAATTTTTTTTCCTCCCCGCCCAGTTGCCCTGTTCTGTTTGGGGAATGGCCAAAGCTCAGAGTCTGAATATTTACTTTGCTTTCAGAAGGTTCTATTTCCCCATAGGAGTGACTGCTGTCTCTAGTCCCAGAGAGCTGCTGCCAGTCAGTGTAGACAATACTGAGCTAGGTGGACAGCGTCTAAAAGGCATCTTTTAAGGCCCTTTCTTGATTTTTTTTGCCTTGCCCTGCATCTAAATGCCGGCCTGTGCAAACATGTGCGTTGCGGGATGATGTCACCTCCGCTATGCTCCTTTGCATCTTCAACCGGAATATAGATATTCACTGCCATAACTGGAGGCGGCGGGGGGGGGGGAGAGAAATCCCCCCCTGGTTAAGTAGCAGGACATAAAACCACCTCCACCACACCTGCCCAGTTTCTTGAACTTCCTTGGTCAGCTTCTTCAAAAGCAAACTGGAACTGAATTGGAGAGGAACCAGAAACTAGGAGGCTGTGACCCTAAGTGTACTTTATTGAAAGTGATGTCATAGAGCAGTAGAGTTGGAAAGGGACCCCGTGGGTCATCTAGTCCAACCCCCTGCAATGCAGGGATATTTTGCCCAATGCAGTTCTCGAACCCACAACCCTGAGATTGAGAGCCTCGTGATCTACTGGCTTAGCTATTGCAGCTGTACTTATCTTTCGCTTCCTCCTACACACGTGTTTGTGTGTGCGTTTGTGTGTACACTTGACAAAATTTAATCCAAAGGAAATATGTTTAGGACAAGAGCATTCATCCAGACTAAGCTACACTTAAATCCTAGGCACACTTAAACTGCAGCCTTAACTCTTCTTGACTGGGAGCAAGCCCATTTGAATTCAGTGGGACTTAACTTGTGAGTAAGCATGGCTAGGATTGGGAACCAGCCCCACTGAAAGCAACAGGGCTCGCTACTGACTGTATGTAGAACTGCGTGTACAATTTTATTTTGGAGTTTTTAACTGGTTGGATAAAGTTTCTCCTGAGCATACTTTCACCCTCCTTTTGCGCTTCTTTGCAACTCCCCCCCCCCATTTGCTACATCTCCCTTCCAGTTTTGGGTTTGCTCTGGACTGGAGTCTCTATCTACCGGGGTTTTTTCAGCGGGGCCTGCCTCACCCCGCGCCAAAATCTGTTATCAATGGGATAGAGCAGGCGGAGGGGGGATGTGGTTTCCTAACTCTGTGCAACCGCTTTTGAGTAATGAGGTCTGAATGAGTAATTGTCTCTATTTATGCAGAAAAAAAGAAGTGGGGGGGGGGGGAGAGGAATTTGAACGGCATCACTGAGCAGACCCTCTCCTGGAAATGAGACAATTTGGCAATGTCTCCTTGCAGACTGTCTTTTGCTTCTTTCAACTGAGGCACGTCCTCGACTGATCTCTGACGGAGGTCGGAATGTAGGGATGACGAAACTGGTGGGGCGGCGGCGGGGGGGGGCGCAGAGAAGTTTTCTTCTGAGCCTGCTTCCAGTCTACGCAAGAAAGGACTGAGTTGCCCTGATGATGACTTGTTAGGGAAGGATTTCAGCCGCCCAGGGCTGTGGTCACAAAACGGAAGAAGTCTAAGTTACTTTTCTAGTGGGAGAATACAAGGTGGGCAGAAAGGCATGCGTGGGTTCCATTGTTACCTTGTGGAACTCCTTGCCACAGGAGGGAGCGGCGGCAGCAGTAGCTGATCAGTTAGGGCATTGGTATAGCACTCTGGCTGAGGATGAGCTTGAGATCAGGCGACCTTGCCTTTTCAAAACTATCTCTGTGCCTCATGTCCACATATTGAGATTATATTTGCCTAGGGCCTAGGTCACAAGGCACTTGTAAGGGTTTCAGTTTTATACAGGAGAGTGAAGTATCTTTCATGCGATTTAAGCCCAGCCTTGTCCATGAATATTTCCATGGGTTTTGACCCATGATAGAGCCTCCATAGCAAGGCCCAGTGTATCCTGGATTGCTAGGCACTGCCATAGGCCCTAACTCATGAGCTTTTCTTATCATGGGGAGGCTGTGGCCCTCCGGAAGTTGTTTGATTCCAGCTCTCATCAGCCCCAGCTAGCAGGGCCAATGGTCAGGGCTAAGAGGAACTACGGAGTCCAGCAACGGTTACATGTTGGCTACTGTCATGGATGCATTAGTTGAGATTCCTGCATTACAGGGGGTTGGACTAGATGACCCTAAGGATCCCTCCCAACTCTATGATTCTATGACCCTCCCAAATACAGGGTAAGCAGGATGGGGGTGTAGCCCAAAGGTGGCTCTGCTGTTTTGCATGTGGATGACCCCAGTTTTGAATTCTGACATGTCTTTTTCACAGATCAGCAGCAGATAATAAGGGAGAAGAAGTCATTTAGCTCTGTGGCCTTGGAGAGTGACTGCTGCGTAGCCAGCAGTGAGTTAGTTGGAACCTTGATCTGATTTTAAAAAATTCAAAAAGTGCTCAGGGCTTGCCTCTGCCTTAAAAACTTTCAAGGCCCTTGGCACGCTTTCAGATGTTGAAAGGCAAAAGTAATGTGTGGCTGCAGCAGACCCGTGTAGAATTCCCCCGGTATATTTTCATTTGGGAACAGCTACAGCTCCGTGTCTCACCTGGGAAGCAAACCTGGTTTTGTGTCTGTAATGTGGATACTGCTAGCAGCCTGATAAGACAGGTCAGAATTGCTTTGGGTGCTGGAAGAGAGTTATAAAACTCCTTTCCAAATGCATATTGAATGTTCTAGGTGCCCTGACTTTTGTAATATTTGATATGCTGACATTGAGGCTGAAGTGGGCTCTTGTTTTGTGCAGCCTGAATAAGGAACTGGAGTTGGCACACCCCTGAACCCCAAAATAAGCTCTGGGCTGACTTATGCCACAAACCCCCATGACCTGGAAGCTGCCTGCTTTCAGCTACACCCCCATTTTCTCCCAAAGCTATGCAAGCATTGGCACACATACAGAGCTGGTAATTGATGCTGCATTGTTTGAAATGGGTGTGGAACACCCTGATAATAAGGGATAGGACCCGTTTTAATTTTAAGCAAAAGGAAACCGCCCTCTTTCTTGCCTGCCTTCTCTTCTCCAGTACACACACAGCTTCCTTTGTTAGACTTGGGTCAATTCTGCAATGGGAGCCTTGGGCGCAGGAAGTCATAAACCAGGGGTGGGAAGCCTTGGGCCGAGGGGCCAATGGTGCCCCCTCAAAGCTTCTCTATCCAGCCTTTGGTATTCACCCCAGGCCATGCCCCTCACAAGGCCCTGAATATATTTGCTGGCTGGGATGTGCCTGATAATGCCTCTTGCTTCAAGGCTGGGTTGCGGCTTTCCATCAGGTGTTTTGGGATGAACAGGTTCTGGAGCCTGAGCTTCATCTAAAACCACAAGTTAAAAAATCAATTTGGGGGGAAATCCATCCAATAAACATTAGATAGTCACCAGGGCTAGCTGGCTAAATTAGCCCTACTTGGGCCAGCAAGGAGGCCAGGGAAGAATTAGCTGTAAGGTCCCAGAGCGGGTAATCTTCATAAAAAGGGGAGGGGGGGACAGAAGGGAGATAAAATATCAGATTGAGTTCAAATTAAAGGCCCGGCAGAATAGCTCTGTCTTGCAGGCCCGGCGGAAGGAGGTGAAGTCCTGTAGGGCCCTAGTCTCATGGGACAGAGCATTCCACCAGGTCGGAGCCATCACTGAAAAGGCCCTGGCCCTTGTCGAGGATAGTCTGACTTCCTTAGGGCCCGGGACCTCTAAACTATGGTTTTTCATGGACCTTAGGGCATACCAGGAGACGTGGTCCCGTAAATACGAGGCTTGGATACCCACAATGCCCTGCTAGGGAGCAGTGCTATTTCCAGGGCATTATGAGGAATCTTGAAATGGCAGGTGGCACTCAGACTTGGCTGTTCAGTGACCCATACAGGTGACCATGAGGACGGAAATGGATGATTGACATAGCTGGGTACGTGTGTGATTTATTAACTTGCCTTTTAACATGGGCGCGTTTGTCTATGTCTTGCACATTGGCCTGTGTTGCTGTGGTTAGCGGTTGCCTGGTTGAGGTGTGTGTTGGGGTGTGTGTTGAGCACAGCCTAAATAAGCACAGCCCTTGACAGGCTGAGTTGCTGCTGTTGCTGATGGCATAAATCAAGCGGAAAATCTCTGCCTGGGCTGTACCACCTGCAGCTGCATTGCAGCCTCCACAGATGGCGGCAGCACTTCCTGCGTGGCGGAGAGGCTGCGAGGCCAAACTTTATCTCTGGTGTTACCGTAGATTTCTACATAGCAGGCAACGCCTCGTTTACATGGGGGCTGATTTCCGAGGAACTGCATGTTTTGTTTTAAATGAAATCGCATCGATTGGGAACACCATTGGAAAAACCTGCAAACACCCTCTAAACCAGGCATCCCCAAACTGCGGCCCTCCAGATGTTTTGGCCTACAACTCCCATGATCCCTAGCTAAGAGGACCAGTGGTCGGGGAAGATGGGAATTGTAGTCCAAAACATCTGGAGGGCCGAAGTTTGGGGGTGCCCTGCTCTAAACCTCTGGAAACCCTCAAAAGGCCATTTAAAAAGCCAAAGATCCACCAAACCCCACCACAGCCTCCTTGCCCAAACGCCAACTCTCCACAGGCCTCAATAGTCGGTGCAAAGGCTTCTGGGATTGCAAGGTGCCATTTTTGCCATTCCATGCTCTTTTAAGGCCGTTTTTGCCCCCTTTTGTTTCTTGGTTCGCAGTGATACGTGCATGCACTTGTCTGTACAGGGACTACTTCTCCCTAACACCATCACCGCCCCGGCCTGCTGAATGATGGGGCAGTGAAGCATTAATACTACCTGGTATACCAGAGCCAGCAAATGTGGACAGCCTGAAAGGGTGAGCTACAGGTGTGAGCGTTTCTTTGCCTGCATTCCAGGCGCACAAAAATCGGAGGCTTGAGGTTTCCTTGCCTCTGCCTTGGAATGTACTGGTACAACCTGAGCCTCTGCTTATCGCTTTTGGAGAGTGAGGAAGGGAATTAGCTAACTTGATTGCTACTTCCTGGAATTGGTGGAGGAGCTGAGTCCACCTCCAGAAATGGAGACGGGAGGGGTGGCTGAGAAGCAGGCCTTGTGCGAGGCCTTGTTGTGAAATGGCAGAGGCCTGAACTCGGGGATCCCATGTTTATTAGGCACCTCTCCTTATTGCCCTCAATGCAAATGGGGAAGCTCCCTTTCCCATGTCACTAGCAGGTCAGCATTTTTTTTTTAAAAAAAATCTACTAAATTAAAAAAATATGACTAGAGCTTGATTAAAATAATCCAAGCTGGCTGCGGCAGAGGAAACCGGGAGCCGCAAGCGCTGCGTGTGTCATCTGTCTTCTTTCCAGGATCAGCGGTTTGGTTTGGTTTGTTATTTAAAAAGGTGTGGCTCAAACACAAATCCTGGCTTTCTTTTCTTAAATAAACGTTTAACTGACTTTGCTGTGTTGGAGGGTGTGTAGGTCCTAGAGAATCTCAATTCCACCCCCCACCCCTGTTCGCACTCCATTATTGTTGCCAAGGTGGGGGTTTTAATCTGGTGACTTTTAGATTCTAATGGCAACCAAACAGGTGGAAATGACCTCTGCAGAGGCCTTACTCAAGGTATAGCAAGTGGAACAAATTCTCTGCCTCCTAAGGCACATGTGTGTGCAGAGTATGTTCTAAACCCAGGCAGTGCTCCTGAGCATGTGTAAAGAATTGGGTTGCTTCCAGGTGACCTGTTTGCTGAGCGTTCCTTCTGATTTGCTTGCGCAAATTTTGTGGGGAGGTTAGTAAATATCAGCTATATATTGAGCATTCATTATGGTTTGTTCTCGGCGAGGTTTGACATTGTGTCAATTCGCTCGTTTTTCCCTGTCTTCTTTATTGCAAAAAGTCTGTGCTGTTGTTTTTAAAAGTTGGGTTAAGCAGTTTTGTTGTGCCAAATCAATTACTTGTACAACCTGAATTTGCTGGTGTGTGATTTGAACCCCGCCTGAAAATAGAGACAGTCTGGAAGCCCCCTTGTTCTCTAGCGTGAAGAACATGCTTGCACATCTACCCACCACATGCTCCGGACGATTTTGTGCATCCTGAAATTGGGGGGGCTTGCAGCGACTCAAGACAGACCGGCAGATGGCTGTGCTACTATGGGGTTTGAATTTCGAGGTATTGCTAAGAGACATCGGTCACAAAAATAGTTGGGGATGGTGGCGGGGAGGAGGAGCATGACATAGCGCAGATGAAAAGAGAGAACCGCTTCCAGCGGCCTTGTGTTTTTACCATGGAGTACCAGCTGTGTCCTGCTGGTCCTGACTGTGGAGATCTCACAGTATTGATTTTACAGACATGCACACACAACAGCGAGTATCCTCGTTACCAGGAAAAACATATACAAGATACTTGTATCACTCTCATTTCAGAAACCGCTTGGAAAGTACCTGAACATTTCACCCCATGACTTCCCTTCTAGTGGGGTTATGGACCATTTGTAAAAAAAAAGAAAATGAAAGCTTAATGCGAGTGTCTGGAGGCAGTTGGAGGTTGGACGGCGGCTAACAGATTGAGGTTGAATCCTGACAAGACAGAAGTACTGTTTGTGGGGGACAGGAGGCGGGCAGGTGGGGGGGGGACTCCCTGGTTCTGAATGGGGTAACTGTGCCCCTGAAGGACCAGGTGCACAGCCTGAGAGTCATTTTGGACTCACAGCTGTCCATGGAGGCGCAGGTCAATTCTGTATCCAGGGCAGCTGTTTATCAGCTCCAACTGATATGCAGACTGAGACCCTACCTGCCCGCGGACTGTCTTGCCAGAGTGGTGCATGCTCTAGTTATCTCTCGCTTGGACTACTGCAATGCGCTCTACGTGGGGCTACCTTTGAAGGTGACCTGGAAACTACAACTAATCCAGAATGCGGCAGCTAGACTGGTGACTGGGAGCGGCCGCCGAGACCACATAACACCGGTCTTGAAAGACCTGCATTGGCTCCCAGTGCGTTTCCGAGCACAATTCAAAGTGTTGGTGCTGACCTTTAAAGCCCTAAATGGCCTCGGTCCAGTATACCTGAAGGAGCATCTCCACCTCCATCACTCTGCCCGGACACTGAGGTCCAGTGCCGAGGGCCTTCTGGCGGTTCCCTCACTGCGAGAAGCAAAGCTACAGGGAACCAGGCAGAGGGCCTTCTCGGTAGTGGCACCCGCCCTGTGGAACTCCCTCCCATCAGATGTCAAAAAGAAAAACAACTACCAGACTTTTAGAGGAAATCTGAAGACAGCCCTTTTTAGGGAAGCTTTTAATCTTTAAGAAATTAGTGTATTTTAATATTTCTGTTGGAAGCCGCCCAGAGTGGCTGGGGAAACCCAGCCAGATGTGCGGGGTATAAATAATAAATTATTATTATTATTATTATTATTATTATTATTATTATTAAAATCTACAGCACCAGTGAAGGCTTTCCCTGTGTGGCGGATCCCGATCAAGGGGATTGCAAGGCTTGGTTTGCATGATGATCCCAGCTGGATCAAACTAAGGAGCATTCTTGGTAGCTGATCTTATCAATAGCTAATCTGCGTCCCCTCTGGATAGATGTTCCCGTGTTACAACTCCCGTCAACCCATTTAGCGATTAGCTTACCTGAGTTTCTGACACTGCGACCCTTACTGCTGTCCATGATGGCTAGAATTGGAGTTCAACATCTGGGGGGTGGAGGCAGGTTAAGACGTCCCTGATTAGGCCTGTCGGCAGCTAAATCGAGCCTCTGCATTCAGGAGCAGTCTACCCCTGAATGCCAGGGAGCAGCTTCAGGGGAAGGCTGCTGCCTTCTTGCTGTCCTGCTTGTGAACTTCCCACAAGCACCTGGCTGGTTGCCTGAGGTCTGGCAGGGGTCGTGGCTGGCAGGGGGCATGGAGATGCTGGGGAAACAGGCCTGTGTGAGACTGTCTGAGCCTGTCTGTAGCCTCTTCCACCCAAATTAGGCCTTATGGGACCGAGAATGCAAGGAAAAAGTTGTATTGCTACAACAGTGCCTTGTATAAATACTGTATGAGGAAAGTGTTTGTTTGTTTTTCACACACACACCCGGGACCCCATAAGCTGCAGCTCCTGCCTTTGGCCAACTTCCACTGCCCTCCCTACTTTTGCAGGGAGAAAAAATGTGCCTTTTTTTTTGGCAAGGGCTACTGTGGCTTCAGAAAAAGCTGTACTGGAAGAGGAGGCAAGAGATGGGGTGAGCCAGGGTGTTGGCTGCGGTGCTTAATCACGCTTTTGAGAACTGCCACTTCCCTCGCCTCTTGCACATAAAAGGGAAAAGTAGCTGTTACTTGGAATGCGGGAGAAAAGAGATCTTCTTACTCCTCCGGCAGCTGGGACTAGGCCAGGTTCATGAAGGGGGGAAAGAAAGAGGAGGAAACACAGGCTAATAAAATGTTCAAAAACTCCTGACTCTCCAGGCCAAGCATCCCCAAACTTCGGCCCTCCAGATGTTTTGGACTACAATTCCCATCTTCCCCGACCACTGGTCCTGTTAGCTAGGGAACATGGGAGTTGTAGGCCAAAACATCTGGAGGGCCGCAGTTTGGGGATGCCTGCTCCAGGCTATTTCCTCTCTTCAGCCTTTGGGAAGCTTGCGCTGTTAAGCAGCAGCGGATGAACGAACCACGATCCTGCACTTTAAAAAAAAAAAATTGCAGAATTTTATTCTATTTATCATTCTTACATGTGCTGGAAGCTGCCCAGAGTGGCTGGGGTGTAAAAATAATAATAATTAATGCATTTACACCCCACCCTTTTCTCCAAGGAACTCAAGGAGGCATACATCATTCATCCCCTTCCTCAATGAAATTGGTCCAAGGTCACCCAGTGAGCTTCATGGCAGCTTGGGAATTCGAACCTTGGTCTCCCAGGTCCTAGTCTGGAGCTCTAACCACTACACCACCCTGGCTGTGGTTCTCCAATCTGCCCTAGCCTGATGATTCCCCGTGGGTTGTAGTAAAAGTAGACAACATTTTCTCCAGCCTGCATTCCTTAGAATGTCTAGGCGCCATTTATTTTGTTCCAGTGAGATTTGCTATTATTTTAATTCTTCATTTCATTTCTATACTGCTTTATATGTTAAAGGAAAAAAATCACAAAAGTGGAGATGGAGACGTCGGTCACCAACCTGGTATCCAGAGATCTCTACATGGTTGCAGATTAGACCTGTACCAGTAGCAAAATGCACCTGGCTAATTTCTGACACTGCTTCTGAGGGCCACATGACAGTCGTGAGCAGGGCCAGAGGCAAAAGCAGGTGGAATGCTGAATGCAGATTTTGCCTTTCCTCAGCAGGCCTGTTCTGAGCCTCTCACACACATTCGCCTCTCTGTTCTCAGCAAGAGGCATTGTCAGAGTTCAGGGACAGATTTCCAACCAGGTCCAAACCTTTGAGGAAAGTACAAAGGTGGAGCAGGGAGGGGTCTCCCCTGGGGAAACAACGTGAGTGGGGGAGAGCCTCAGGGGCCAGGTGGAGAGGCATGGAGGGCCACATATGGCCCTCGGGCCCTTGGCTCCCCACCCCTGCCTTAGCCTCTCAGGTGGCGTAACCACCAAGGGCAACCATGGCCTCTACATCCTTTTAAGGACCCGTGAAATGGGTTTTGTGTCAGCGGATCTTGCAGGATGTTCGAGAGCCTTTGAGTATGTAATGAGGCATGGGAGAGGCTGGAAGAAGATGCTTTCTTTTCTTACCTCGGTGAGAAAAACCCAAACTGGCAGAGTTGGGGATGCGAGGCAGTGTGCTGGGAGACATTCGTGGATGGAAAAGGAATGCTAGTGTGCAGATTAGAATTAAGGCCGCCATTCTCAGGAGCTGTCTGCTGCGCTAGTGTGATAAATTGTGCTGGCTTTAGGAACATTGGAATCTGCCTGGCACTGAGTCAGGCCAAGGACTGACATTGCCCACACGGACTGGCAGCGTCTCTTCAGGGTCTCCTGCAGGAAGTCTTTCCTAGCCCAAATTGGAGATGCCAAGGATCTTCTGTAAGCAAAGTCAGATGTTCCGACCCTGAACCCTTCTTCCTGGGTAACCCAGAGGATGGGTAAAATAACTTTTTCCACTCTCTACTCTAAACACACGCCAAAGCCAAGCTTCTTCTGGTTTTATAAGATAGTTTAATTCAGAGAAAGTCTCTCCCATCAGATGTTTAACTGTCCTGGCTGGGAAGTATCCATATTGGAAAGGAAAAGTTAAGATAGACTTCCATCAAATCCTCTTTTTCTTTCAGAAGCCTGCTATTCAGTGACTTCAGTGTTAAAGTGCTTGCTGGGACGTTTGTTTTGAAAGCAGGATTGGTTGGCGTCACCTGCCTTAGTTACAGAGTTCCTTTGCAGTGTCTCTGCTCTGTCAATTAAACTGGCCCCAGTTTTCCACCCATTTCACAGCTGAGAAAACAGAGGCTGGCAATAGCCTTGTCAAAGGGTTCACACCTTTTCAGTACAGGCACTCAGAAGTCAACAGTTGCCCAATAGATGGATCTGTAAGCTGGACCTGACCAGAGCACAACAGCAAATCTCCCCCACCTTGCTGAACACAGGGCTGTGTTTACCTTAAAAATAAGCTGCTTTTCAGTGTAACTTGAAGCCCTTAGGGTGGCTATATATTAACCAAAGGTGTTTTTTTTAACCCCTCGCCAGTTCATTGGTTAAAAGCCTGGACTAATGCCACAGCTGTGTGTCTCAGTCGGGAGCCTTATAAGACTCTTGCACTTATTTCCCTGTTGCCACAATCTCCCTTACCTGGCACATCCTCCCACAAAACCCAGCTCCTTTTCCTCCAGAGCTGGCGCTGCCAGATAATAAGCAACAATCTGTGAGCCCGGGAGGCCCCTGGCATTATCCAGATTTAGCGTGTCCAGGCTTGCTTGGTGTCTGTCGGGCTGACGGGTAAAGGACGGCTTAGTGTGGTCAGCAAATTCCATGCAAGGCTGAAGGCCCGTAGCTTGGTGTCGCTAGCCTGTGCTTGGTGCTCAGAAGGTTCCAGGTTCAAGTTCCACCATCTTGGAGTGGATTGAGAAAGACCCCGTCCTTTTAATTAAAATGCATGAATGGAATAAACAGCTGGGGCAGAAGGGCTGGCTGTTGGCTTCAAATCCTGAAATGGAGAGGTGGTTTGCCAGGGTGCTTTCAGTGGGCTTTTTCACCTGGAAGAGGCGCTGCATCCACCCCTGCCTCTCTCTTGCGTCACCATATCAGGGCAGGGAAAGCTGGGGTTGCAACATTATACTGCGGTTGCAGGGGGGCAGCTTGTGGCTGCTGCAGGACACCCCATCTGGAGCCAGAGCAGAGTCAAACCTTCCTCAGCTGCTTCTGGGGCCTATATATATATCTCAAAAATCTTGGACAGTGCTGCTGAAATGGAGCAGGCTTCAACCAAACTGTAGCTTTACTGGCTTGGAACATCTATTTGAAAAGGAAGGAAGGCCTTGCAGCAACCTATTTACGAGCCATAATGACAGGCAGAGATCGGAGGCTGGGAGAGTTTTATAGGCAGCCGCAATTGGGACTGAATGGTGGATCTACATAAGAAGTGTAACTGCCCAATAAAACGTCGGCAGCTGCAGTCTTTGTGCTTCATCCAGATGCCCCCAAAGGATTTGGGGAGGAGGTTTTCTCTCTCTCTCACTCTCGTAATAGACTCTTCCTTGGCTGACCTACCCTGGATTAGGCTTTTTAACATCTAAATCCATGCATTTGAACATGAACCTGGCAGGGGGTTCGGATAGCTTGCTTTATTCTACCTGCTTTATTTTACTTATATTCCACGTTTCCTCCAAGGAGCTCAAGTTGGTGCACACCGTTCTCCTCATAACAGCCCTGTGAGGTAGCTTAGGCTGAGAGACAGTGAGGGGCACCCAGCGAGTTTCAGGGTTGTGCGGGGATTTGAAACCTAGGCTTGCCTGGTCCTTGTCTGGCACTCTAAGCCAGGCATCCCCAAACTGCGGCCCTCCAGATGTTTTGGCCTACAACTCCCATGATCCCTAGCTAACAGGACCAGTGGTCAGGGATGATGGGAACTGTAGTCCAAAACATCTGGAGGGCCGAAGTTTGGGGATGCCTGCTCTAAGCACTAGACTGGCTCTTTAACGCTTACCAGCATACATTTAACTCCCTGTATTTCAGAAGATGAGAGGTGTGTTCCAAATGAGCCAGAGCAGGACAGTGTGGCCTGGCAGGAGAGTGGGGGGTAAAGAGGGGGTAGTCTGGAGAAAGTCCCAAGGGTCAGAGAGAGAGATACCTGGGGGGGGGTTGCATTTGGCCCCTAGAATCAAGATCACCTGCCCTCTGCTCTAGAGCAAAACAGTTCTCCTTGGCTCAATGTTGTTCTGGTATCCATCTGTCTCAAGAGACAATGGAGTGTGCCTCTAGGGGTGAAGTCAAACTCCTGGAGAATCACGGCGCCTGCTGTGGCTGCATAGTCCGATAATTTCTAACAGCTGTTTTTGCTGCCATGGCAGCACCAGTCACCTTTCCGGGTGCAAGGCTGGGCAGTGTGCATGGAGGTCGTGGGCTGGCATCCACAGAGATTAGCTGGTGGGGTGGAAGGCAGGGGGGAGACCAAGAATAGGAGAAGCCAGAGCCAATGTCGGGCAGAGGCAGCTCCTGATTGGTTGTAAGAAAGAAGGCAGGCGGGCTGGTGGAGCAGCTGCCTTCATGGCTTACAGGATACCTGCAGAAGCAAATAATAGCTTTATAGCAGGTTTGTGGATGAGTCCCTCAAAGTACTGGTGCATGCAAATCCTTGTGTACTTTGCATAGCCTGATTGGTCACTCAAGTGGTCCAGATATCTACAGCATTTCTCTAGCACCACCATCTCATTAACAAAGAACAGGAATAAACTAAAACCAGTGCTTTTTTTCTTTAAAAAAATGTTTAGGGGTACTCCCGTTTTGGCTGAAGAAATTCACCACTTTATAGTTCAAATTGGGAAAAATAAATACAGTAATTGGACAAAAGGCTTCAATTGGGGGTATGCGTACCCCTGCATCCCCTCAGAAAAAAGCACTAACCAAAACCTTTGAAGTACTATATAGTGATGTTAAACCAGCAATAGAAAGTGGTAGCAATTTTTTATTTTTCAAGCCTGGACAACTAAAACATTTTCACCTGGTGCAAAAGCGCTGGAGCACAGGGAGTGGAATGTGGCCTTCCAAGGGCCAGACAGAGTGGCCTTGGGGGCTGCAGTGGACCCCTGGCCTGAGCTTCCCCACCTCTGATTTAGGCATGTAGCCTTTTTTTAAAAAAAAAATCTACACCAGTTGCATGGGGAACCTCTGGCCCTAGACTTGTTGCTGAACTACAATTCCCATTGGCCATGCTCGCTAGGGCTGATGGGAATTATAGTACAACAGCCTTTGGGCGCCACAGGTTCTGCACTCCTGAGCTATGGGCAATATAATGGCTAGAGCAGCACAGCCTGCTTGGCATACAGACCTGTCCCCAGGTGACCCCCCCTTTCCTCCTTCCCCTTTCTTAATGGCTGGGGAGGGGAAAGGGTTTCCTGCTTCTTTCCTAAATGTTGTTTTTGCTAGCACACTCGATCTGGCCCCAGAGTGGTCTCTGCTGTAGGTTAACTGCAGGAAAAGCCTTGAGAGTCCCCTCTCCCTCCCCACAAAGCTTTGCCGGTTCTAGGAATTGTCCCTATCTGAAACCTCCTTTGCTTCCTGATTGCTAACTTGGCCCTGTGTCTGCCTCTTCTAGGGTGGCTTCCGCTCTTAAATCCGGTGGGGCCTCTCTGCGCTCTCTAGATGATCGAGTCTGATCTTTGAGCATTCTGGTGTTCTTTTTCCTCCACTGCATAACCCCGCATTGCCCTCTGCTTGGCAAATGGGTGCTGCAAAAGGGCAGGCAAACCTGGGACTTGGTACGGGTGTGTAAATGGACACTTTTTCCTGACTGCTTGGGGTGAAGGCAGGGCCGGTGGTAGGGTTTTTTGCGCCCTAGGCGAGATCACTTTCTGCCCCCCCCCCAATTAATTAAAAAAATAAATAGAAAAAATGAAAATAGAAAATAGAAAAAATTAAGACATAGAAAAAATAAAAATAAAATAAAAAACAGCTGAGAGGCGTGGCGAGGCGGCCCCAGGGGAGCGCGAGCCTGGGGCCGCCTCCACTGCGCCTGTCAGCTGTTGAGCGGCTTCAGGCCACTCTCCGGAGGCACGCGCGGGATAGCAGCCTGAAGCTACTCAACAGTGACAGGCGCAGTGGAGGCGGCCCCAGGCAGCGGCAGGCAGGCTGGCCAGCGCCCCCTCCATTTTGGCGCCCTAGGCAGCTGCCTAGTTTGCCTAAATGGACGCGCCGGCCCTGGGTGAAGGGAAATTGCCTGCAGGTGATGATCAGATGGGGAGCTTAGCCTCCACGGGCTGCCTTAATAGAGGCACCAAACAAACAGACACACATCACATGCCCTGAACACACATGCGCACCAAGGACTGAGATGAGCTTTAGACAATGTATGCTAGGGTGAAGAGGGCCTTGGACCAATGTGCATTACTTAGCTGCCTCTTGCACACTCTCCAACCATTATGCATCTACTCTTTTTGGCAATGCAAATTGCAGGCGTTGGGGGGAGGGTACAGGGCTGCAGTGGAGGACAAAGGGTTAAGCCCCCTTTTAATGGGCTCCAGGGTCCAATTGCCTATTGAAACCCCTTTAGATAGGCAGCAAGCAGCATTTAACCTAGTGATTTTTGGTTAGAGGGTAGACTTGTTGCAACCGAGCAAAGAGATGCTGTTGTTTGTTGTTTGTGGTAGGATCTGCATTAGTTGGATAGAAAAATGGTTTCTAGTACTAGTCTGGAGAAGAACAGGGCAGCCATGCTTGTTCTCTCATAGTTAAGGTAAGAGACCCCTGACCATTAGGTCCAGTCGTGACCGACCCTGGGGTTGCGGCGCTCATCTCGCGTTATTGGCCGAGGGAGCCGGCATTCAGCTTCCAGGTCATGTGGCCAGCATGAAAAGCCGCTTCTGGCGAACCAGAGCAGCACACGGAAATGCCGTTTACCTTCCCGCCGGAGCGTTACCTATTTATCTACTTGCACTTTGACGTGCTTTCGAACTGCTAGGTGGGCAGGAGCTGGGACCGAGCAACGGGAGCTCACCCCATCGCGGGGATTCGAACCGCCGACCTTCTGATCGGCAAGCCCTAGGCCAGGCATCCCCAAACTTCGGCCCTCCGGGTGTTTTGGACTACAATTCCCATCATCCCTGACCACTGGTCCTGTTAGCTAGGGATCATGGGAGTTGTAGGCCAAAACATCTGGAGGGCCGCAGTTTGGGGATGCCTGCCCTAGGCTCTGTGGTTTAACGCACAGCTCTAATTTTGAGGTCCAGGATAGAAGTGGGAGGAGGAGAATGGTTGTAAAAAAAGGATGCAACCTGAGAGTATGAGTCTAAACCACGACAGGCCAGCTGAAGTTAAAGATATGGGAACAGCCTGGGGATCCTTAACGCTGATCTAACACCAAGCCCTCTTCTGCAAGCTGAGTTGCACTCAAATTTCCAACCCCTCTATCCTCTGTTTCCAGGGACTGTTTAGTAAAGAGTGGGCAACAAATTGAATAATAATCCAGACTCTGTCCACAAAACCTGCAATTTGCTGCTTTCCCCCTCCCTCTTGGCTTCGATTTAAAAAGCCTTAAATGGCTAAGGACCAGCTCTCCATATGTGCCTCTTCTGAAGGAGGTTCATAGGGTGGCAACACAAGAACAGGCCTTTTCTGTGGTGGCTCCCTGTTTGTGGAATGCTCTCCCCAGGGAAGCTTCCCTGACACCTTCATTGCGTGTCAAAGCCCCAAGAAATCCCAATAACTCACACGGACACATTAATTTTTGTTTGGTTTTTGGGCAATTAATTTTGGGCCACAACTTTATTTAAAATACAAATTATTTTTTGAGTGTTGGCTTAGGCTTTGGTTAATCCTTCTGTCCACTCTAAGGGACAGGACCATTTCCATCTGACCATTGGGTCAGGACCATACCATCTGCCCCGTTGGGCAGGACCAATTCCATCTGACCATTGGGTCAGGACCAGCTCCGACTTACCTAGGGTTGGTAAGTCAAGTAAACACCCCAAGGGATTGGAGGTACGGTTTCCCAGTACTCTCCTTCCCCCTAGGAGTGTTCCCCAAGGCTCGGCTCTGTATTGGACACACCAATCCTGCCTATGGCAGGATGATGGACTAGAGTCCCTGAGCCCCAGGATTCCTTTAACGGAATACTTCTATAAGGAGCAATAAAGGAGGGGTAGGCATTTTAAGCCATGCCCCTCCCATACCAATTTAACCAAAGCCTAATGGCCAATCAAGCCGCCTCGGCTTGCCGCCAACACTCAATTTCCTAGCCATCTTCTTAAATCCTCGGAAACATCCCTCAACCAGGCGTCATTCCCAACCGGGGACAAATGAACTCCATCGGGACGAAAGA